>NW_026779264.1:0-128334 GCF_030144855.1 Hypanus sabinus
GTTAAAATTGTACAAGGTATTGCTGAGGACCAATTTCTAGCATTGTGCACAGTTCTGGACACCGAGCTATAGGAAATATGTCAATAAAATAGAGGGCGTAGAGGGGAGATTTACGAGAATGTTACTTGGGTTTCAGCACCTAAGTTACAAAGAAAGTTTGAACAAGTTAGGCCTTTATTCTTTGCATCGTTAGAAGCCTGAGGGGGGACTTGATAGAGGTATTGAAAAATTATGAGGGGGATTGATCAAGTTGAAATGGATAGGTTTATTTTTTCATTGAGAGCGGGGAACATTCAAAGAATAGGACATGAGTTGAGAGTTAAGGAGCAAAAGTTTAAAGAGGACATTTTTGCACAAAGAGTGGTAGATGTGTGGAACGAGCTTCCAGTGGAAGTGGTGGAAGCAGGTTCGATATTGTTATTTAAAAATGGATAGGTATATGAATAGGAAAGGAATGGAAGGATATAGGATGAGTGCGGGTCGGTGGGACTAGGTGAGAGTAAGCGTTCGTCACGGACTAGAAGGTCCGAGATGTGATTGTTATATTGTTTTATATAAATGAACGATCTGGGTGAGAATGCAGATGGGTGGTTTGGTAAGTTTGTAGATGATAGGCTGATGGGTGTTGTGCATCGCTTAGATGGCCTGCATTCAATTCCGTGGGACTTGGATCAGTGTCTGATATGGGATGGAGGAATGGCAGATGGTGTTTAACCCGGGCAAACGTAAAATGTTGCACCTTGGTAGGCGAAATGCTCCGAGATAGCACAAGATCATAAGAGTTACAAAGGGCATCATTCCCAAATGTGAAATGTCTGACACCAGAGGGAATGCATCCCGGACAGCATTGCCGGCCGAAGGGCCTGTTCCTCTGCTGTACTGGCTGGTCTACGATGCAGGATGTTGGAAACACACAAAGCCTTGTTAAATCTCCAGGTTCTCACAGGTTTTGGCCACAGACAATAGAGGTCCCGTGGGTAACACCACCAGTCACGGACGGCCGCCGGCCTCTGGGTTCTGTGGACAAGCCAGTACGGCGACTTAATTCCCAATTCACTGTGAATCCCGGCCATCACAATCTTGTGAATGGATCTCCCATGAGAGAGACTTTGTCTGCAGTCAAATCTTTATCACTCCATTGAACCGCGTGATCAACCCGAGATCCCTTTCCCTGTCGACAGTTAAGGGTTCTATCGTTAACTGTCTCCTATCCCTTCACATTTTGTGTCGTCTGAGATTTTACAGCCTTTCAGCTCTACATTCTTCCCGGACAGTCACACCCACCACAAACACCGGATGGTCCGGTTGTATATGTAGACCATTTCCCACCATGCTTTATCATTTCTTCCTCAAAATTTATTTTGTTTTTTTTTACTATAGAATAACAGTTCCGAATCGGCTCTTCCGGCCATTCAGGCCGCGTTGCCCAACAATACTCCGAACTATTCCTTTTTAATGACAGTTAAATTTACAATAAACAATTAACCGAAAAACCGATATGTCTTTGTACTACGGAAGGATCCCAGATCACCCGGAGGAAATCCACTGGCTCATGGGGAGTATTGGAAACTCCTTGCAAGCAGTGACGGGAACTGAACCCGGGTCGCTGGTACTGTAAAGCGCTGCGCTAGCCATCACGTGACGGTGCTGCCCTTCTCCTTGTCAGCAGCTGCAAAACAAAGAAACACAATGGAGTCTACGAAATCACCGCAACAGCTTCATCCCCAGAAGACAGTCATTTATCTCATGCGTGAAAAATGAACAAAGCGGTCAAACAGTGATACAGATAGGAAAAATAATAAACCCGTGAAACACTCTCTTTCCACTCTTTCCCACCCCTCTCTCTCGCTCCATTGTCTCTTCCCTCCTCTCTCCCACTTTTCTCTCTCGTCATTTCGCCTCTGTTCCCCACTTTTTCTCTGTCTCTCTCGCACATCCCACTCCCCATTCACACCGAAAATCGCTTCCTCTTCTCACGCGGCCACTTCCTAGGTCCTCTCTCTTCTCGTTTTCTCTCCCCCATTGTTTCACATTTTCCGGCCCATCGGTCCTCTCACACCATCTCCTGAATTCTCCTTCTGTTTCTCTGAATCGTCTCTCTACAGGTCCGCATAAAGAGCAGACGAACGAGAACATCGGAAATAGACCGGACCGTAAGTTCTGCCTACTCTGCCTGGTTACGTTCGTCCTCTTCGCGACGGTGGTCGGGCTCTCGATCCATGGTGAGTCGAACGGACTCCGGTTGGAGTCAGACCGTAAGTTGGGAGTGTGGAATAAAACATGACTGTAAAACTCTGAATCCAGACGGCCAATTCCCCGTGCATCCCATGTATTCCCATAGTCTGGAAAAGCCTCCCCTGAGGGCTCAGTCAAACACCCACATTTTCAACTTAAACGATGACATTCGGGAGACGTGATTAAGTTTCTGGAATCAGAGAGACGCTGGTCAGCCCTGGGAAGTCAAGCTATTTGGAATCTCAGCGATGAGGCTCAATGTAACTGAGATTGAGAGAGGGAGGGGTGTTGGTGGTGGAAGGAGAGACCGCGTCTGGTGGGTGGAAGAGAGTCCCAGTGGGCGACATGGCTGCATTCACCAACACACTGAAAGAGAACATGGGGAATAGATCGCACCGTAGGATCTGCCAACTCTGCCTAGTTACTTCCGCCATTACCGTGATTGTTGACGGGCTCTCGACCCAAGGTGAGCCGAACGGGCTCCAAATGTAAATAAATTGTTATTGTACAGCACCACAGTGACACCGACAAGCCCTGAACAGTGACACTGAGACACCAGTCTCTGTGACACCAACACGCATCTCCCCCTGACCCGTCCAGCTCCGCACCGTGACAAAGACTCACACGTCACTGGAACACCCCTCACCGAGACGATTGCGCCCCTCAACATAACACAGATGCACCGCTCACTGACGCAATTACCTTCACCTCACCCTGACACAGGCAGACACCTGATCGTCATACCGGCTCCGAAATTCACAGCGAAACCTCAGTGACATCGACGCACACCTTGGCGTGATACTGTCACACCTACCGTAGCCATGACATGCCGCTCACCGTGACACAGACACATCCCTCTCTGTGCGACCAGTGCACCCCAAACCATGTCACAGGTACTCTAACCACAGTGACACCCCAAGCCCCTCACTCTGCGATTTCCCTCGCAGTGACATCGAGAAACACTTCATTATGAACCGCCTCAACTCTCGACAGTGCCCCTAAACACCTATCACAGTGACACCGACACTTTCATCAGAGCAACTCGGACATGTCCCCCATGATACTGACGCAGACCCCCATTGGAAAATCAACAAAATCTTCACCGGGACATTGATACACCCCTCAGCGTGCCACAGACACGACCCGCAAAATGGTGCCGACTCCTCTCACTGTGCCACCAGCACATTCTTCACTGTGACACCCTTCACTGTGACACTGACACAACACTCTCGGTGACTCGTTCGGTAGCGTGACGCTGACTCACGTGTCACTGAAAAGGCTAAACATCCTTCACCATCTCTCGCAGTGTCACAGATTCGTCAGTCTCAGATCACATCCGACAGAAATTACTATGAGTTAAACTCAACCCTTCAATCCAACATATCCGAGAATACCCACCTGAATTTCTCCCAGAGAACCTGTCTGAAAAATCTCTCTGCGCTCAACTCTAATCTATCCGATCTTAACCGAATGCACAGCGATCTCCGTCACAAGTTCACGGAGATGGAAACGAAGTACAGATCTGCCAACGAAATCAAGGCTCGAATCTGTGAATTGTTGACCAGCAGAAGAGGTGAGGCATCGTCCGCCACTTTCATCCGCTCCTCATCACAGGGCAGGCATGGAGAGAGGAAGCGTCACTCTGTGCTTGACATCGGGAGTGTATGAAGAGATGGTATGGAGGGTGATTCACTCTGTGTTTGACCCGGTGAGTGTGTGATGCGTCTGTCTGGAAGAAGTTGTATTCTGTCACTGAACCCAGGAGAGTGTGGCGGGATGTTGTAGAGGTGTATTCACTTGGGTCTGACCTCGGGATTGTGAGACGTAACATTAAAATTTTATTCTATGTCTGACTCCGTGAATCTCTGATGTGACCGTATGGATCCAGCTTCACTCTGTGTCTGACAGAGGGATTGTATGTTGGGACAGTGCCCAGAGAGATTCACCCCATGTCTAACCTCTGAAGTGTGTTATAGCACCGTGGAGAGAGAGTTTCACTCTGAATCTGGGAGAGTGTGACGAGACAGTGCAGCGTGGGCTTCACTCTGTGTCTGAATCCGGGAGTGAGTTATGGGACGTTGTAGAAGGGGTTTCACTCAGTTTCTGATCCCGGGAGTGTGTGATGAGACGTTGTGGAAGGTGTTTGGATAAAAAAAAATGACTTAAAGGAAGAAAGTTACTAGTGGAGTGCCGCAGGGATCTGTCCTTGGACACCTGCTGTTCGTGAATTTTATAAATAAATGACCTGGAAGTACAGGTGGAAAGAAGGGTGAGTAACTTTGTGGAGGACACGAAGATTGGAGGAGTTGTGGATGGAACTGCAGGTTGTCGAAGGTTACAAGAGGATACAGACAGGCTGCAGAGTTGTACATAAAAATGGCAGATGGAGTTCAATCCGGACAAGTGTGAGGTGATGCATTTTAGAAGGACAAACCAGAAGACAGAGTACAGGATTAATGGTCAGTTACATAAGAGTGTGGGTGAACAAAGGGACCTTGGCTTTGAAATCCGTACATCCCTCAAGGTCGCTGCGCATGTTGATACGGTAATTAAGCCGATGGGATGCTAGGCTTCATTAACAGGGGGATTGAGTTCAAGAGTAGAGAGGTCATGTTGCAACTCTACAAATCCCTGGTGAGACTACACTTAGAGTATATAGTGTTCAATTCTGGGCA
The DNA here is from genome assembly GCF_030144855.1 of Hypanus sabinus. Classification (NCBI taxonomy): domain Eukaryota; kingdom Metazoa; phylum Chordata; class Chondrichthyes; order Myliobatiformes; family Dasyatidae; genus Hypanus; species Hypanus sabinus. Next base: position 4,911 of record NW_026779264.1, read on the forward strand.
CCTCATTATAGGAAGGATATGGAAGCTATGGACAGGGTGCAGAGGAGATTTACCAGGATGTTGCCTGGATTGGAGGACAAGTCACATGAAGCAAGGTTAGCAGAGCTGGGACTTTTCTCTTTGGAGCGTAGAAGAATGAGAGCGGACGATAGTGGTCTATAAGAATATAAGAGGCATAGATAGGGTCGTTAGTCTGGACCTGTTTACCAGGGCACCAGCAGAAAAAAACACCAGAGGCATAGGTAAAAAAATTAAGGGAGGGATGTTTTGGGGAGACATCAGGGGTAAGTTTTTTTACACAGAGGGTTGTGATTGCCTTCAATAACTTGCCAGGGATGGTGGTGGTGGCTAAATCGTTAGGGGTATTTAAGAGCCTCTTGGACAGGCACATGGATGAAAGTAAAATGGAGGGTTATGGGGTAGTGTTGGTTTAGTACATTTTTAAGAGTTATATGGGTCAGCACAACATGGAGGGCTGAAGGGCCTGTACTGTGCTGTAGTGTTCTATGGCTTTATGGTTCTATGGAGAAACACGGTGAAACTGACACCGGAGGAGTGTGACTGGACGGCGTGCAGGAAATTTCACTACACGTCTTAACGCTGGAATGTGTGATGAGGCCATGCCGGAAGAGATTCACAGGCTGTGCGTGACAGGACTTTGTGTGATGGGACGGTGTGGAGGGAGATTCACTCTGTGTCTGACCCCGGGAGAGTGTGATGGGACGGTATGGAGGGAGATTCACTCTGTGTCTGACCCCGGGAGTGTGTGATGGGACGGTGAGGAGGGAGATTCACTCTGTGTCTGACCCCGGGAGTGTGTGATGGGACGGTGTGGAGGGAGATTCACTCTGTGTCTGATCCCGGGAGTGTGTGATGGGACGGTGTGGAGGGAGATTCACTCTGTGTCTGACCCCGGGAGACTGTGATGGGACGGTGCGGAGGGAGATTCACTCTGTGTCTGACCCCGGGAGTGTGTGATGGGACGGTGTGGAGGGAGATTCACTCTGTGTCTGATCCCGGGAGTGTGTGATGGGACGGTGTGGAGGGAGATTCACTCTGCGTCTGACCCCGGGAATGTGTCGTTGGACGGTGCGGTGGGAAATTCACTCTGTGACTGACCCCGGGAAAGTGTCATTGGACGATGCGGAGGGAGATTCACTCTGTGTCTGACCACGGGAGTGTCTGATGTGAAAGTGTAGTGTGGATAACGCGGCGCTTCTGAGGCAGGAGATCAAGCGTGGGAATAAACGGAGACATATACCGAGAGGCAGTTACATCCAAGGTGGACACAGGTAACTGGTTGACAGCCGGGAAGGGGAAAGCGTTTCAGGAGCCAGTGCTGTGGTCATCCTCATCAGCAGCCGGTATAACACTTCAGATACAGTCGGCCATACGGACTAATAGAGGGAGGACCCTGTTGTCGGCTGTTTGGAGTGGGTCTGCCTCCTGACTCAGAAGGCAAGGGGGGAAAGAAGAGACACGCTGCGGTGATGGGGGATTTGTGAGTTTTGGGAATGGACAGGAGGTTCGCCGTGCCAGAATGAGATTCCCGGATGGTATGTTGTCTCCCGCTTGCCAGGGTCCGGGATATCTCAAACCGAGTCCTCAACACTCCTAAGTGCGAGGGCCAGAAGTCACACGTCTGTTTACTGAGGAGGTGTGATTAAATTCATTCTGTAATTTGTGAGGGAGAAGCGACACTCACATATATCAGTATCAAAATGGAATAATGGGACTGACAGAGGCATTAAAGAGGAGCTTTCCCATGTAGACAGGAGGTGGGGACTGGATGGGATGACCGTAGTCTGAAATTTCTGGTAATTTTACACAATGAACAGGATACATACGCCCCAAAGAAGAAGGGGTTCTTACATGATAAGAGTAGAAATCCGTGGCTGACAAAGGAAATTCGGGATTGCAGTTAAGCCAAGGAAAGCTCATGTAAAATGGCAAAAGTGAGTAGGAATTGGATGACTTGAAAGCTTTTAAAATCAAACTAAAGGCAACGAGAAAGGTGGTGAAATTTAAAAAAAAATGGAATATAACTGGAATATGATCGCAAGCTAGCCAATAATATAAAGCAGGACACTATAAGTTTTTTTTTAAATTTCAGTTTATCGGCTCCCGTTGTTCTAGTGAGACTATGGACTTGGGCCTGGGAAGGATTCCAGGGCGCAGGCCTGGGCAGGAGCGTATGGGAGACCGGCAGTTGCCCAGGCTGCAGGTCTCCCCTCTCCACGCCACCGATGTTGTCCAAGGGAAGGGCACTAGGACCCATGCAGCTTGGCACCGGTGTCATCGCAGTGCAATGTGTGGTTAAGTCCCTTTCTCAAGGACACAACACGCTGCCTCAGCTCGAACCAGTGACCTTCAGAATTTCAACCTGAGTCTCGCCGTGTTCGTGTGTGATCGGACGGTGTGCAGGGAGCGTAAATCTGTGTCTCACCCCGTGCGTGTCTGATGGGACTCTGTGTTCGACACAGTTGCTTGTGATGAGAAGCTACTGCGGGAAGGAGGGAGGGTGGGTGAATGCCTTTGGTGTTGGGGGTGGGGGTGTCATTATATGTGTGTCTGACACCGGGAACGGTGACGCGTGCCTGGATGATGTTCCGCTCTGTGTCAGATATCTCTGTGATAGGACGGTGCGGAGGGAACTTCTCTCGTTCACAGACCCAAATGATGTCACCGGGTGGAAGGAGCATCATACTATGGATGACCACGGGAGTGTGCGACGGGATGAAGCAGAGAATGTTACATTTCCTATCTGACCACGGGAGTGTGCGACGGGATGAAGCAGAGAATGTTACATTTCCTATCTGACCACGGGAGGTTGGGGTAGTGTGGAGGAAGGGTCACTCTGTGTTTGACCCAAGGAGTGTGTGATGAGAAGGTGTGGAGGGAGATTCACTCTGTTTATGAACACGGGAATGTGAGATGGGACGGTGTGGTGGGAGATTCACTATCTGTCAGACCCCAGTATTGTGTGTTGGAACGATGTGGAGGGAGATTCACTCTGTGTCTGACCCCGGGAGTGTGTGATGGGACGGTGCGGAGGGATATTCACTCTGTGTCTGTCCCCGGGCGTGTGTGATGGGACGGTGCGGAGGAACATTCGCTCTGTGTCTGGCCGGAGGACTGAGTATTGGACGGTGTGAAAGCAGCGACACCTGCTGTCTGAATCCGGGATGGGACGTTGTGGAGGGAGGTTGACTGTTTCTGATCCCAGTCGGTGCAATGGCGGTTATGGAGGGAGAGTCACTGTTGATTTTGTTCCTGATTTGCAGTGCAAGCGTGTCCTCAGGACTGGATCGAAAATGAAGGTCGGTGTTATTTCGTATCCACCTTGGAGAAAGCTTATGATATGGCCAAGGAACATTGTTCAAACTTTGATGCAAGGCTCCTCGAAATAAATTCAAACCAGGAAGAGGTATGTGATTCCCGGGGTCAAACATAGATTGAATCATTCCACACCGTCCCATCACACACTCCCGCGATAGGCAGAGTGTGGAACTCCCTCCAGAATCAGAATCAGGTTTGTTATCACCGGCACGTGACGTGAAATTTGTTAACTTAGAATCAGCAATTCAAAGTTATGCACAACTTGGTAGAGAGAGAGAAAATAACAATAAGTGAAATAAAACATAATAAAGATAAACAAGTAAATCAAACACGAACATTGAATAGATGATTTAAAATGTTAAAGAAAACAGAAATAGTCTACATTATAAGAAGTGAGGTAGTGTGCAAAGTTTCCTGTCCATTCAGGAATTGGATAGCAGAGGAGAAGAAGCTGTTCCTGAATCACTGTGTGTGCCTTCAGGCTTCTGATTCTCCTACCTGAGGGTGACGGTGCGAAACGGGCAAGCCCTGGGTGCTGGAGGTCTTTAATAATGGACGCTGCCTTTCTGAAACATTGCTATCTGGAGCTTTCCTGGGTACATTGCAGACTACTGCACAAGATGAAGATGACTAGATTTACAAACTTCCACAGCTTCTTTTGGTCCTGTGCAGTAGCCCCTCCATACCAGGCAATGATGCAACTCTCCACGGTGCAACTAGCGAAGTTTTTTCAGTGTGACCGAATGAAGTCCCTCCACGCCGTCCCGCCACACACTCACGAGGTCAGACACAGAGTGAATCTCCCTCCACACCGTCCCATCTCACACTCCCGGGGTCAGACTCGGAGTGAATCTCCCTCCACGCCGTCCCGTCACACAATCACGAGGTCAGACACAGAGTGAATCTCCCTCCAAACCGTCCCATCACACACTCCCGGGATCAGACACAGAGTGAATCTCCGTCCACACCGTCCCATCTCACACTCCCGGGGTCAGACACAGAGAGAATCTCCCTCCAAACCGTCCCATCACACACTTCCGGGGAGTCACAGAGTGAAGCTCACTCCACACTCCCGAGCTCAGACGCTGTTTGATTCCCTCTCTGTACCGCCCCTTCACATGAATATACATTGTGAGAGTCTGGTTTTAAACATTAACCGAAGGGATTTAATTTCACAGAAGTTTGTTTCCAATGCTGTCTACCGATACGTATTATACTGGATTGGAAAATGCGCAGACAGGTGAGGTTTGGTCTGTTGCAGCTCTATGGTGTGGAAGTGGGTCAGTGGGATTAGTTTGGAGACTGAAACGAGGTCGTGGGGAGAGATTCAGGCAGTGGGATTAGTTTGAGTTCTGACTCAGGTCTGGGGGAGAGAGTGAGTCAGTGAGATTAGTTTGGAGAAAGAATCAGGGTTGTGGGGAGAGTGGAACTGTGGGATTAGTTTGTTCACTGACACAGGTTTGGCGGGTGAGAGTGGTGCTCCGGGATTAATTTGGGAGCTGATTCCGGATTGTAGGGGAGAGCGATGTAGTGGGACTCGTACGGCAATGGGCCCGGGGCTGAGGGGAGAGCGCGGTATCATAGAATATGTTCGGAGTCTGACAAGGGGCTGTGGGGAGATCGCAGATTAGTGGGATTAGTTTGGCGACGGTTTGTCTGCTGGATCTGTTTTGTCTCTGTTGAAATTGTCAAAAACTCTTTGTCAGGAATGTGGCCTCTGATCTTCTGTACGAGTTGAACCATGGATCGCCCACCTGCCGTAAATGCGAATCGCAAGGATGGAGTTACATTTCCAGTTACAGTTGCAAACGTAATTACAGATTCATCTGCGAGAAGTCGGCACCGTTTTACCCGGATATTCATGAAGAGATCCGAGGTCTCTGTCAACACCCCGTGGGGCGGACTTCACTCAAATGACTTCACCCCACTTCTCCGCATTCACTCTACCACACCCTCTCTCCCCCAACCATTCATTCTCACCCACACTCTCTTCCACTCCTTCCTACCCCAGTCTCCTCCTCTACTCGCATTCTACTCCACTCTCCCGCTTCCCACCGAGACCACTCCTCTCCAAACTGCCCCGAACTACCCACTCACTCCATTTACTCCTCCTTCCTACTAACTCCTCTTCTCACTCTGCCCTTCTTCTCACCAACTCAGTTCGCTTCTCCACATCTCTCTCTCTCTCTCTCTCTTACCCCATTCCCTCCCTCTCTCCTCACCGTTTTCTCCACCCACTCTCACCTCAATTCTGTGCTTACGAGCTTTCGATACCCCAACCCAGGGTAAAACAAAACTGTGCACATTCACCCTATCTGTGCCTCCCCTGGCTTTATACCTACGCTCCAAAGAACAAAGTCCCATCCTGCTTGACTTCCCACCATAACTCAGACCCGCGGAACCGGAAACATCCTCGTTAATCTCCCTCTACACTCTTTCCAGCTCAGTGCCATCTTTCCTACAGCAGGGAGACAAGAACTGAACACCGGACTCCAAGCGCGGACTCACCGACCTTTTCTGCGACTACAACGTCACTTCAGTGCGGTGCAACGATGTAAAATTAACGTAAAACGGTGAAGTTAATAAATATTGCAAAAAAGGTGATTACCGAGGGAGTGTTTAAGTATTCAGGGAGCGTTGTCAATCTGACGCCGGAGGGGAAGCAACTGCTTGTAAATTATTGAGTTTACAGGCGCCTGTACCCCCTCCCCGATGGTACCGATGAGCACAGGGCATTTCCCGGCTGGAGGGGTTCCTCGCTGATGGATGTGGTCTTCCCGAGGCATTCCTTCTTGAACATGTCCTCGATGGAGGGGAGGTTTGTGCCCGTGATGGGATTGGCTGAGCCTAGTACCCTCTGCAGCCTCTGGCGACCCTCTGCGTTGCAGCATCCACACCAGGCGGCGATGCGACAAGTCAGAACGCTCTCCACAGTACATCCAGAGAAATTAGCGAGTCTTCAATGACAAACCAAATCCCCTCAAACTCCTAAAGCTCCAATACGTTTTGTAACGAGAGATATAACCATAAAACTATATAAAATTTCAGCAGGGAAACAGGCCATCTCGGCCCTTCTAGTCCGTGCCGAACGCTTACACACACGTAGTCCCACAGAACTGCATTCAGCCCATAACCATTTCTTTCTTGTCCATAAACCTATCCATTTTTTTTAAATGACAATATCGAACTTCCCTCTACCATTTCTACTGGAAGCTCCTTCCACACAGCTACCACTCTTTCAGTATAGAAATTCCCCCTCGTGTTACCCGTAAACCTTTGCCCCTTTACTTCAAACTCATGTCCTCTTGTTTGAACCTCCCCTTCTCTCAATAGAAAAAAAAAGCCTATCCACGTCAACTCTATATAATCCCCTCATAATTTTAAATAAGTTCCCACTCAACATTCTACACTCCAAAGAGTAAAAGCCTAACTTGTTCAACCTTTCTCTGTACCATAGCTGCTGAAACTGAGGAAAAATTCTTGTAAATCTCCTGTGTACTCTTTCTATTTTGTTGACATTCTTCCTATAATTCGGTGACCAGAACTGTACACAATACTCCAAATTTAACGTCACCAATGCCGTGTACAATTCTAATGTTACATCCTAACTGCTATTCTCAATGCTCTGATATATAAAGGCAAGCATACCAAAAGTCTTCCTCACCACCCTATCCTCACGATATTCCACCTTCAGGGAACTATGCACCATTATTTCTACATCACTCAGTTCTACTGCATACCTCAATGCCCTACCATTTCCCCTGTATATCCTATTTTGATCAGTCCTACCAAAATGTAACACCCCACACTTATCAGCATTATAGTTAATGTGCTATCTTTCATCCCTCTCTTGCAACTGGCTTCAATCCCTCTGCAAGCTTTGAAAACCTTCCTCATAGTCCACTGCACATCCTAACTTTGTATCATCAGCAAATGTGCTGATCAAATTTGCCACATTATCATCCAGATCATTGATATATATGTCAAATAACAATGGACCCAGCACTGATCCCTTTGGCACACCAGTAGTCACCGGCCTCCACTCAGAGAAGCAGTCCTCAACTACAACTCTTTGACTTCTCCCATTGAGCCAATGTCTAATCCAACTTACTTCCTCTCCATGTATACCTAGCAACTTCCTAACTAACCTCCCATGCGGCACCTTGTCAAAAGCCTTACTGAAGTCCTTGTATAGAACATCCACTGCATTCCCTTCATCCACTTTCATGGTAACTTCCTCCAAAAACTCCAATAGATTGGTTAAACATGACCTACCACGCACAAAGCCATGCTGACTGTTTCTGATATATCCTGTCTATCCAAATACTTATAGATCCTATCTGTTAGTATTCCTTCCAATAATTTACCTACTACCGATGTCAAACTTACCGGCCTATAATTACCCGGGTTACTGTTTGAGCCTTTTTTTAAACAACAGATCTACATGAGCTATCCTCCAGTCCTCTGGCACCTGACCCGTGGATATCGACATTTTAAATATTTCTGCCAGGGCACCGCAATTTCAACACTAGTCTCACTCAAGGTCCGAGGGGATTTATCTCCTCTGATTTGCCTCAAGACAGCAAACACCTCCTCCTAATTAATCTGTATAAACTTCCTGTTACAGACACAGAGTGAAGCTCCCTCCTCCCCGTCAAATCACACACTCCCGGTTCTGACTTTAGCATCATTTCTTCCCTTCACAATCACACCATTAAACTCTATCCGAGTGGACTGTTGGCTGGCCTGTAATGTAGCTCCATGAGCATGGTCATGCATGGCTCATTCCTCATTCTGTCCTGACGCCCCTCAGCCTTTGCTGCCCCGGAGCAAAGAAGCAAAAAAATTCTGACCTCTGCTTATGGATTGTGCTCTCGATTCGCGCCAGCATCCTAGTGAATCCCTTCTGTATCCTCTCCAAAGACACCCACACTCGTCCTGTAACGGGGCGACCAAAAATGAATTAGGGAACTCGGAAACGTCAAGCCCAGTCCCAAATCCTATCTATTTTGTCGGTCTGTTCCTCGGCACCCCAATTGTGTTGACTGAAGTCGTTTTCACCTCCAACGCTTCCATCTATTCACGGTCTGGTCCTTTCCACTCTACACTGAGGCTGAACAGCGCTTCCGGTCCAACTTGCGATGAACAGCGGAAAACAGCCTGGCCGGATCCTCACTTGGCAGATCACTCCTGACCCCAATAACGTTGGTCTTTCTCAAATTCGGAAAGTAAACCCGACGTCACACTTATCCTTTTCTACAATGACCTTGTCTCTAATGGCATCACCATCACTAGATACAAAGTGGTCCCCTACACAAACTTCTGTCCCTTGCCTTGTCCCATTCCGCTGTAGGAGATCAAGTATTGCACTCCCTCGATGGGATTTTATACGTACTGATTCGGGCAACTTTCTTCCAAAAGCTTGACTAACTATTCACGGTATGGGACTCACAGTCAAAACCTGCTAAAATAATCCTAAATCACAGCAATATGTTTCTTGCAACAGCCTACGACCTCTTACAGGTTTGTTCCACTAAACTCCCCGGACAGTTGCACCATGAACGAGTTCATTCCGTTCTTATTCCTCAGCTCCACCTTTAAAGCCTCACCTGGACGAGTTCTCCATTCTGTCCTAACTGCCCATTGCAGTGATATAGTCAACAACTAGAAATACCAACCGTAGCCCTTGAATTATCCCCGTACTAGTACGATTAAAACAGCAGATACCGGGAATGATGAACTAACAGTCCTGCCCTTCCTGCAACCGTCTCACTATTGGCTGAAATATTGTACTTCCAGGCGTTGATCCCTGCCCTGAGCTCATCTTTCTTTCCTACAATACTTCCTGCATTGAAATGGACGCAGCTCAGAACACGAGTCCCAGCAGGCTCACCCTTTTGTTTCCTAACTTGGTCTGACGTCTGGACAAAATCTGTACCAACAACCACTCCTGCTATGGGATTCTTGTTCCAAAACCCTACTCCAGTGTAAACCCCACCACTCCCCCTTTGGAATGGCGAAACTCACGCTGGGATATTAGTTCTACTTCGGTTCAGGTGTAAACTGAGATTTTTGCTCGCTGGCGGAGAAAATGAAGCAGCGGCGCAACGCGGTGCAGTGTGGCGCGGCCACCAGACAGGAATTGTGCTGCCCCACCCCCCCCCCCCCAGTGTTCGCTCGGAAGAAAACAAGCTCCGTTGAGGTAGACTTGCAGAATTGCATAGATGTATATGCATGTAAATGTAGTATGTGTGTTTTGTGCCGCGTGTGATTGTTGGCATTGTGTTTCTTTATGCTGAGTAACGCTGACGCGTTCGGCTGTATTCATGTTAACTGACGTATGGTTGAATGACAATTAAACTGGGTTGCATTGAAACGGTCTCTTATGCACAGGTCTCACCTGCTTTGGAAGAGAACCCGGTACTCCAACTATCTGAAGCCCTCATTCCCACCCCAACGGCTGAGCCACGTGTTAATCTCTGGTATCCTATTTCCGGCGATCCCAGCCCGTGCCGAACTTTGCCCGCTCACCCTCTCACTTGACATTGCTGAAAACCCGATCCGAGAGGTCGCGACCCTGGCACGCGGAAGGCAATTCACCACGTAGGAATCTCTATCCTGCACCGAAAACCAGTTTTACGCTCCCCAAACTAGGAATCGCCGATAACCACAGCTTGTTTCATCTCGCCTTCCCTTCTTAACCACAGAGGCAAACTCGGTGCCAGAGACCAGAACTGTGAGACTTTCCTCTTCACAGTCATTAACACACGTCTCCCCCACCCAGACGAATACAAAATGTTATATCTATTATTAAGCCAGTTGGACAAACCCCTTTCAACCTCCTGACAGTCACTCAGGTTCCTTTGAATTGCACATGGAGTCTAACTTCCTCCCAATATGTCCTCCCGACCACTGCCTCAACTTCCCGAATGACCCTGAGTTCATCCAGTAGCAATTCCAACTCCATAAGACGGGATCTGATTAGAAGTAGCCAGCATGGATTTGTGCGTGGAAGGTCATGTTTGACAAACCTTATTGATTTTTTTGAAGAAGTTACGAGGAATGTTGACGAGGGTAAGGCAGTGGATGTAGTCAATATGGACTTCAGCAAAGCCTTTGACAAAGTTCCACATGGAAGGTTAGTTAAGAAGGTTCAGTCGTTAGGTATTAATGCTGGAGTAATAAAATGGATTCAACAGTGGCTAGATGGGAGATGCCAGAGAGTAGTGGTGGATAATTGTTTATCATGATGGAGGCCGGTGACTAGCGGGGTGCCTCAGGGATCTGTTTTGGGCCCAATGTTGTTTGTAATATACATAAATGATCTGGATGATGGGGTGGTAAATTGGATTAGTAAGTATGCCGATGATACTAAGGTAGGAGGTGTTGTGGATAATGAGGTGGATTTTCAAAGCTTGCAGGGAGATTTATGCCGGTTAGAAGAATGGTCTGAACGTTGGCAGATGGAGTTTAAAGCTGAGAAGTGTGAGGTTCTACATTTTGGCAGGAATAATCCAAATAGAACATACAGAGTAAATGGTAGGGCATTGAGGAATGCAGAGGAACAGAGAGATCTAGGAATAACTGTGCACAGTTCCCTGAAAGTGGAGTCTCATGTAGATAGGGTGGTGAAGAGGGCTTTTGGAACGCTGGCCTTTATAATTCAAAGCATTGAGTACAGAAGTTGGGATGTAATGCTAAATTTGTACAAGGCATTGGTAAGGCTAAATTTGGAATATTGTGTGCAGTTCTGGTCACCGAATTATAGGAAAGATATCAATAAATTAGAGAGAGTGCAGAGACGATTTACTAGGATGTTACCTGGGTTTCAGCAATTAAGTTACAGAGAAAGGTTGAACAAGTTAGGTCTCTATTAATTGGAGCGTAGAAGGTTGAGGGGGGATTTGATCGAGGTATTTAAAATTTTGAGAGGGATAGATAGAGTTGACGTGAACAGGCTGTTTCCATTGAGAGTGGGGGAGATTCAAACTAGTGGACATGATTTGAGAGTTAGGGGGCAGAAATTTAAGGGAAACACGAGGGGGTATTTCTTTACTCAAAGAGTGATAGCTGTGTGGAATGAGCTTCCTGTAGAAGTAGTAGAGGCCAGTTCAGTTGTGTCATTTAAGGTAAAATTGGATAGGTATATGGACAGGAAAGGAGTGGAGGGTTATGGGCTGAGTGCGGGTAGGTGGGACTAGGTGAGATTAAGGGTTCGGCACGGACTAGGAGGGCCAAGATGGCCTGTTTCCGTGCTGTGATTGTTATATGGTTATATGGTTATAAATCAGAGAGTTGGAATCTGCATACGTATGCAATTATCAGAGGCGAGGTTTTCGGAGACATTGGAATCTCCCTGCCGTCCCATTTCCTGCAAGAGGAGCATTTAACTCTCCTGCCAGGCATGGCTACTGTTCAAACTGTGCAATTATGACGAAGGAAGCGATAATTACACTGAAAACAAACCTACCAACAGTTTGTCCCGATAGTGACATGTAAATATTTGGCCACCCCGGTCAAGATTTTTGTTACTGTGAATAGCTAAGCGAGTAAAAGAGGACTTGATTTTCAAAAGGCATTATGTTAAAGATGACACATTAATATTTTAAGCAAGATTGATTTTTCCCCATCTTTGACAGTTTCAAAATAACAAAAATGTAAATGGGCCCGAAGCAAAGGTTTTGGTACACTTCATGGTCAGTACTTATTAACACCCACTTTGGCAAGTGTCACCTCTTTTAAACGCTTTCTGTAGCCAGCTAAGAGTCTTTCAATTCTTGTTTAGGGGAATTTTCAGACATTCTTCCTTGCAAAGGGCTTCTAATTCGGAGAGATTATTTGCCCGTCCTGCATGCACTGCTCTTTTGTTCGAAGTGACCATTGGCGTGATATATTCCACAACTAGAAATGACACACGTTTCCCTTGAATTAAACCCTTACTAGTACGGCTAAAACAGCAGATACTGGGAATGCTGAACTAACGGTCCTGTCCTTCCTGCAACCGTCTCACTATTGGCTAAAATATTGTACTTCCAGGCGTTGGGCCCTGCCCTGAGCTCATCTTCCTTTCGTTTAATACTCCCTGTATTGAAATGGACGCAGCTCAGAACATGAGTCCCAGCAGGCGCACCCTTTTGGTTCCTGACATTGTCTGACGTCTTAACAACATCTGTACCAACAAACACTCCACTGTCTGTTATGGGATTATTGTTCCAAAACCCTACTCCAGTGTAAACCCCACCACTCCCCTTTTCTAATGGCGAAACTCACGCTGGGATGTTAGTTCTACTTCGGTTCAGATGCAAACTGAGAGTTTTGCTCGCTGGCGGAGAAAATGAAGGAGCGGCGCCACGCGGTACGGTGTGGCGCGGCCTGCAGGCAGGAGTCTGTGCTGCCCCCCAGTGTTCGCTCGGAAGAAAACAAGCTCTGTTGAGGTCAACTTGCAGAATTGCATAGATGTATATGCATGTAAATGTAGTATGTGTGTTCTGTGCCGCGTGTGATTGTTGGCATTGTGTTTCTTCATGCTGAGTGAAGCTGACGCGTTCGGCTGTAGTCATGTTAACTGATGTATGGTTGAATGACAATTAAACTCGGTTGCATTGAAACGGTCTCATATGTACAGGTCTCACCTTCTTTGGAAGAGAACCCGGTGATCCCACTATCTGAAGCCCTCATTCCCATCCCAACACATTAGCCAGGTGTTAATCTCTATTATCCTCCTATTTCTGGCGAAACCAGCCCGTGCGGAGCTTTGCCGCTCACCCTCCCACTTGAGGTTGCTGAGGACCGGTTCGGAGAGGTCGCGGCCCGAGCATACGTAAGGCAAAATACCATGCAGGAATCTCTATCTTGAACAAAAAAACATTTTTGTGTTCCCTAAGCAAGGAATCGCAAATAACCACAGCTTGTTTCATGTCGCCCTCCTTTCTTAACCATAGAGGCAAATTCAAAGCCAGAGACCTGAACTCTGAGACTTTCCTCTGCTCTGTCATTTTACCCGCCTCCTCGACACAGACGTGTGCAAAGTGGTGAAACTGTTCTTAAGCCAGTTGGACACAGGGGTACTCTGCAGTGATCGTTTCAACCTCCTGACTGTCACTCAGTTTGCTGTGAACTCCACATGGGGTCTAACTTCCTCCCAATATGTCCTCCCCACCACACCCCTCACCTGAATTCATCCAGTATGTTCCAACTCCATAAATCCGAGCGTTAGAATCTGCATCCGGAGGCAATTATCAGAGGCGAAGTTGCCGGAGACACTGAAGGTCTCCCTGCCGTCCCAGAATCTGCAAGAGGAGCATTCAACTCTCCTTCCAGGCATACATACTATTCTAACTGTGCAATTATAAACAAAGAAATGATAAATAAACTGAAAACAAACCTACCAACTGTTTGCGCCAACAGTGACAAGCAAAGGTTTGAGCACACCGGTCAAAAGTTTTGTTACTGTGAATAGCTGATCGAGTAAAAGTGGACCTGAATTCCAAATACTGTTAAAGATGACACATTTCTTTAATATTTTAAGCAAGAATACTTTTTTTTAAAGTTTCCTTCTTTTACAGTTTCGAATTAACAAAAAATGGAAAAGGACCAGAAGCAAAGTTTGGGCACCCTGAATGTTCAGTACTTACTAACAAACAAGAGTCTTTCAATTCTTGTTTGGTAAAATTTTCACCCATTCTTCCTTGCAAAGGACTTATAGTTCTGTCAGATTCTTTGCCCGTCCTGCATGCACTGCCCTTTTGAGGTCTATCCACAGGTTGTCGATAATGTTTAGGTCGGGGGACAGTGAGAGCCACGGCAAAACATTCAGGTTGCGCCTCTTGAAGTAGTCCGTTGTGGAGTTTGAGTTTAGGATGTGTTTCAGATGATTATCATGTTGTTGAAGCCGTCCTGTTTTCATCTTCAGAATTTTTACAGACGGTTCCTTCATGGACTGTCTGGCGGTAACGGCCTCGCGCCGAGCACTCAGTGCTCAACCGTACAGGATCCAATTCTTGTACTGCTGCTTGTGACTTTATATTTGGATTTCATCACTGTGGTCTTGTTTAATTCCAGTCTGAGCCGGAGTGTATTCTAGACTCTACTCGGCCCTTGCCTTCTCCACCATCCATACCTCTCTCGGTACAGAAGAGATTGCAAGGTTAGGACTATTAGGGGATGTAGTCTCTCATTGAAGACTCGCGAATTTCTCCGGATGTACCGTGGAGAGCGTTCTGAATTGTCGCATCGCCGCCTGGTGTGGAGGCTGCAAAGCAGAGGGTCGCCAGAGGCTGCAGAGGGTTCTAGACTCAGCCAACCCCATCAAGGGCACAAACTTCCCCTCCATCGAGGACATGTTCAAGCAGGAATGCCTCGGGAAGACCACATCCATCAGCGAGGAACCCCTCCAGCGGGGAAATGCCCAGTTCCCATCGGTACCGTCGGGGAGTGGGTACAGGCGCCTGTAAACTAAACAATTTACAAGCAGTTGCTGCCTCTTCGCCATCAGTTTCAGAACACTCCCTACACATTTAAACGCTCCCTCGGTATTCACCTTTGAACTAGTATTTATTATTTTTCGCTATTTACGTTAATTTTGCATCTACAACCGTGCTGAGGTCACGTTGAAGTTGTACAAGGTGTCGGTGAGTCCGCACTTGGAGTCCGGTGTTCAGTTCTGGTCGCCCTGCTGAAGGAAAGATGCCACTGATCTGGAAAGAGTGTAGACGGAGATTTACGAGGATGTTGCGGGTCTCGAGGGTCTGAGTAATGGAGAGACGGCAAGAAGGAGGGGACCTTGTACCTTGAAGCGTGGGTATGAAGCCAGGAGAGGCGCAGATAGGGTGAATGTACACAGATGTTTTTCCCCTGGGTTGGGGAGTTGAGAGCCAGAGTGCACAGAATTGAGATGAGATGTGTGTGGAGAGATCGGAGAGAGCAAAGGCAGAGAATGGGGTCCGAGGGGAAGAGGAGGGGTGGAAACGGAATGAGTTGGTGAGAATGGGAGAAAGAGAAGAGGAGTAGAAAGGGAGACTCAATGGGGGATCGGGGGAGTTCGGTATGGGAAGGGAAAAGTGTTGACTAGATGGGGAGAGGAAGAGCAGTGGAGGAGCATACGGATGCGAGTAGAGGAGGATAATGGAGTAGGAAGGAGTGGCGGAGAGGGTGGGAGTGTAAGACCAGATGGGGGAGTTAGAGTGGTGTAGATTAAATGGGGAAAAGTGGCGTGAAGTCATGATTGAAGGCGTGAAGACTTGATTGAAGTCGGCCAGAGAGGCTGTTGACAGAGACCACGGATCTGTTCAGTAATATCCTGTTATAAATGTGCCGAGTTCTCACAGATGAATCTGTATTTACTTTTGCAATTGTAGCTCCAGTACGCGTCGCACTTACTGCAGCTGGACCGTCTCTCGGACATCGAGTGGGAGGAGAGCGGAGGGACGACGTAGTTGGGGGGCGTTTAGCGGTTGGAGTGCATCTTGGAGACGGGGCGGGGCGTATGGGTACGTACGGGATGATGGAGATGGCGAAATGGGCAGGACAGGATGTGGGTCAAGGAGTCGGGATGGCTTGTAGGCGAGGGATGGGTGACTGAAACGGGAGCGGTGCACTGCAGTCTGTGTGACGGTGACTGGCAATAGTGTAGGAGTAGGGTGACAGAGTCGGGGAGTGGTTTTGGAGAGGGAGGGTGTTATGCATACGGGGAGGACTGTATTCGAGTTACAGTGCAGGGCCTGACTCTGTGTTGGTATCGTTGAGTGGTGAGACCCTGCCTCGGTGCAGAGCCTGTCTGTGTCAGTGTCCCTCCTGCAATCCAGACTCACTAATATCTGCCGTGTCATGCTTAGAGGCGTTGACCCTTGACCTGAGCGCATCGGCCCTTCGAACAATACTTCCTGCATTGAAGCGCACGCAGCTCAGAACATGTGTCCCAGCATGCTCAACTACTTTTATATTCCTTAAAAATGTCAGTACTTCCTTCTCTTTAAATGTCATAGTATCCATAATTACCTTACTTGTTTCCCTTACCTTACACAATTCAATTTCCTTCTCCTTAGTTAATACCGAAGAAAAGAAATTGTTCAAAATCTCCCCCATCTCTTTCGGTTCCACATATAGCTGTCCAATCTGATTCTCTACGGACCAATTTTATCCCTCACTATCCTTTTGCTGATAATATACCTGTAGAATCCCTTTGTATTTATTTTCCCCTTACTTGCCAATGCAATCTCGTATCTTCGTTTTGCTTTTAAAATGTCTTTCTTAAGATTCTACTTACATTCCTTATATTCCTCGAGCACCACATTTACTCCATGCTGCTTATATTTATTATAGATCTCCCTCTTTTTCGAACCAAGTTTCCACTATCCCTAGAAAACCATGGCACTCTCAAATTTTTAATATTTCCTTTCAACGTAATAGGAACATAAAGATTCTGTTCACTCATAATTTCACTTTTAAATGACATCCATTTCTCTATTACATCTTTCCCATAAAACAAAACGTCCTAATCCACTCCTTCTGCCTCCTTTCGCATCTCCTCAAAGTTAGCCTTCTTCAATCAAAAATCTCTACCCTGGGTCCAATCCTATCCTTCTCCATAATTATAATGAAACTAATGCTATTGTGTTCCCTGGACACGAAGTTCTCCCCAACACATACCTCCGTCAGCTGACCTGTCTCATTCCCGAACAGAGATCCAACACTACCCCTTCTGTAGTCGGTACCTATATGTATTGCAGCAAAACAAAAAAAACCTATCCTGCATACATTTTACAAACTCCTAACTATCCAACCCTTTTGCAGAATGAGTTTCCCAGTCTATGTGTGGAAAATTAAAATCTCCCACAAACACAACCTTGTGCTTACTACACATATCTGCTATCTCTTTGCAAATTTGCTCCTCCAATTCTTGCTTCCCATTTGGTGGTTTATAACACACGCCTATAAGTGTTACTACTCCTTTACCATACCTCAATTCCAACAAAATAGTCTCCCTAGATGTGCCTTCTAATCTATCCTGCCAAAGCACCGCTGAAAAATTTTCTTGGACAAGCAATGCATCACCTCCTCCTCTACACTCTCCGATTCTATCACACCGGTAGCAACGAAATCCAAGAATATTTAGTTGCCAATCACACCCCTTCTGCAACCATATTTCACTAATACCTAGAAAATCATATTTCCAGGTATCAATCCATGTTCTAATCTCGTTCTCGTCCACAATACCTCTTTTCTGCTCCCCTAACAAAGACAAAGCTATCGATACAGCTCGCCACTTTTCACCCTCTTCCGTGCTGAGCCACAGAACCATACTCAGTGCCTGAGACCTGCCCGCTGAGACTTTCCCCTGGTTGGGCATTTGCACCTCTCTCCTCCCATCCGGAAGTATCCAAAGTGGTCTACCTGCTATTGAGAGGATTGGCCAATAGTGGCCTCTGCAATGGCTCTGGCTGTTTAACCACTTTCACCTTCCTGTTAAAGTGGTCAAAGGAACTAGGGTAAAGGACGAACTGAAGGAATTTTAAATTAGGCAAGAAACGGTGTTGTATAGACTGTTGAGTCTGAAGGTTGATAATTCCCCGGGACCTGATGGTCTGCATACCAGGGTACTTAAAGAGGTGGTTCTGGACATTGTGGACGCATTGGTAATCATTTTACAATGTTCTACTAATTCATGAATAATTCCTGCTGACTGGAGGGTGGCTAATGTTGTCCCACTTTTCAAGAAAGGAGGGAGAGAGGAAATAGGGAATTATAGACCGGTTTGCCTGCCGTCAGTGGTGGGAAAGATGCTGGAGTCAATTATAAAAAGATGGAATTACGACAGATTTGGATAGCCGAAGAAGGATCGGTCCGAGTCAGCATGGATTTATGAAGGGAAAATCATGGTGGACTGATCTGGAGTTTTTTGAGGATGTAACTATGAAAATGAACAAGGGAGAGCTAGTGGATGTAGTGTACCTGGACTTCCAGAAAGCTTTTGATAAAGTCCCACATAGGAGATTAGTGGGCAAAATTAGGGCACATGGTATTGGGGGCAGAGTACTGAAATGGATTGAAAATTGGCTGGCTGACAGGAAACAAAGAGTAGCAATTAACGGGTCCGTTTCGGAATGGCAGGCTGTGACAAGTAGGGTACCGCCAGGTTCGATGCTTGACCGGAGCTGTTTACAATATACATTAATGATTTATATGAAGGCATTAACAGTAACATCAGTAAATTTGCTGATGACACAAAGTTGAGTGACAGTGTGAAATATCAGGAAGATGTTATGAGAATTCATGGTGACTTGGACAGGTTGGGTGAGTGGACAAATGTATGGCAGATGCAGTTTAATGTGAATAAATGTGAGGTTATCCACTTTGGTGGCAAAACAGGAAGGCAGATTACTATTTAAATGGAGTCAAGTTAGTAAAAGGGGAAGTGCAACGATGTCTTGGTGTTCTTGTATATCAGTCAAAGAAAGCAAGCATGCAGTTACAGCAGGCAGTGAAGAAAGCTAATGGCATGCTGGCCTTTATAACAAGAGGAATTGAGTATAGGAGTAAAGAGGTCCTTCTGCAGCTGTACGGGGCCCTGGGGAGACCCCACCTGGAGTTTTGTGTGCAGTTTTGGTCTCCAAATTTGAGGTAGAACATCTTTGTTATTGAGAGAGAGAGCTACGTAGGTTCAGTAGGTTAATACCCGGAATGGCGGGACTGTCAGATGTTGAAATACTGGAGCGACCGGGCTTGTATACACTAGAATTTAGAAGGATGAGAGGGGATCTGACTGAGACATATGAGATTATTAAGGGATTGGACACGCTGTAGACAGGAAACATTTTCCCGCTGATGGGTGAGACCAGGACTAGTGGCCACAGTTTACGAATAAGGGGTAGGCCATTTAGAACTGAGATGTGGAAAAATCATTTTCACCCAGAGAGTGGTGGATATGTGGAATGCTCGGCCCCAGATGGCCGTGGAGGGCGTCTCTGGATGCATTAAAGAGAAAGTTAGATAGAGCTGTTATAGATAGCGAGGTAAAGGGATATGGACAGAGTGCAGGAACGGGGTACAGATTGTGTATGATCAGCCATGATCACAGTGAATGGCGGTACTGCCTAGAAGGGCCGAATGGCCTACTCCTGCACCTGTTGACTATTGACTATTGTCTGTCATCCAGTTTCCTGTACACCGTGGATTTAAAGACCTCTCCATATGTCTTCCCTATCAACCCCTCAGCTTCCCGAATGATCCCGAGTTCATCCAGTACCAGTTCCAACGCTGTTACACAGAGTGTAACGGCGAGATGCGCGTGGGTAACATACTATGTGGTCGTTTAGCGTCCGGTCGGGGTTGTGTCCATGTCATGGTGAGGGGTGCGTAGGTGTCACAGTGTTAGCTGTCTGACTCCATCACTGCCTATGCTGTCTGTGAAGTGGCTGTTCTCTGTGTTTCGCAACCTATCGTCTAACAGCTTGATTTAACCCATCCCCCGATGAGTTTAAATGTGTCTTTTTGCCCCTCTCGCAGAGCAGTGAACGTAAATCACGGAACAGAACAGACCCTTTGGCCATGAATGTTGTGATATACCACTTGAGCTGAATCACTTCTGACTGCACAACAACCAACCCCCTGCATTCCCTGCACAGTAACATCCCTGTCAAAGAGGCACATGAACTCCTCTCTCGTTGAGTTTGTCAGTGAATCTCACGTGACTAGGAAAGCTACCTCGCAACTTTCAATACTTCCCGCTTCATCACGACTAATACAACGGCAAACCGGGAATGATGAGCTGACCCTCCTGCCCGCCCTGTAACGGCGTCTCACGAATGTCTACAATATCATAATGCCAGCGGATGACCCCTTCCCTGAGCCCGTCGGTCTTTCGTACAATACTTCTCGCATTGAAACGGAGGCAGCTCAGAACAAGAGTCCCAGCAGGCTCATCCTTTTGCTTCCTCACTTTGTCTGTGGTCTCAACAACATCTGCTCCAACAACCACTCCAACATCTGTTTTGACATTCTGTTTTTCATACCCTGCATCGCTGGTTCAATCCCCACTCCTCCTCATCTTTAGTGACAGAATTTCCGGCTGGAATATCAGTTCCAGTCCAGTCCAGGTGGAAACGGTGTGATTTGCTCGGTGGCGGAGGAAATGACGGGGCTGCGCCACGTGGGGCGCTGTGGCGCAGCCTCTGGGCAGGTATATGTGCTTCTCTCTAGTGTTCGCTCGGCAGAAGACAACCTCTGTTGGTGTCGAATCTAGATTTCGGTCGCATTCTGTGGACCACGGGCCTCAAGCTGCGTCGTGCCCTATTTTAAGCCTTATATATTAAAGCTTTTTTTTTTTTGCACGTTTGGTCCTGGAGTAACGCTTATTTCAGCATTTCAGCCTATTCATGTAAGACTGAATGAAAATTCAACTAGGATAATATTGAAACAGGCCTCATACACTGGTCACACTTTCCTTCGAAGAGAACCCAATGTTCCAACTATCAGAAGCCCTCATTCACACCTCGACACTTTAGCCCCGTGTTAGTAGGTGTTGCCTTCCTATTTCTGGCCACATCAGCACGTACCGAACTTCGCCTACTCACCCTCCCACTTAATATTGCTGAGGTCCCGCTCAGAGTGGTAGTGTCCCCGACACTCGGGAGGCGACAACCATCCACGAATCCCCCTGTCACACACAGAACCCCTTTTCTAATTCCCTAACAAATAATGCCCTATCCCAGAGCGCGCCTCATCTCGCCCTCCCCCTTCCCTTCTAAACTACAGAGACCAAATCAGTGCCAGAGACCTGACCTGAGATACTTCCCTCTACTTGGTCATTTGGCCCGTCCCCCACCCAAAAGTATACAAAGTGGTAGACCTGCTATTGAAGGGGTGGGCTACAGGGGGCACTCTAACCTGGGCCTGTCTGTTGAACCGCTTTCATCCTTCTGACTGTCCCCCTGTTTCCTGTGAACTGCACATTGCGTCTAACCTCCTCCCAGTATAACCACCTCATCACACCTCAGCTTCCAAGCAAAAATGCCAATAATTCTAAGGCTAAATAAGGAACTGTGAGGCCACATTTGGAGAATTGTGAGCAAGTTGATATCCCTTATCGAACAAAGCATGTGGTTATATTGGAAAGGTTTCAAAGGAGGATCCCGAAATAAATTGCCTGTCGTATGAAGAACGTTTAATGGTTGTGGGCCTCTACTCGCGGGAACACAGAATAATGAATAATGAAGGGTGCATATTGAAAAATTTCAGATTGTGAAAGATCATGACAGAGTTGGTGTGAAGAGAATGGATCTAGGATCAGAAGACACAGCTTGAGAATATAGATATATATTTTAAAAAGGGGATAATAAGGAACTTCCTTCGCCAGATCGTTCTGAATCTGCGGAATTCCACGCCGCAGGCAGCCATGGACTACCTGCCATTCTGTATATGAAAGAGATAGTTTGAAAAATTCTTCATTATTGAAGGAATGAAGGCGGGAGTTTGGAACCAAGAGGACTATGGATCAGCTGTGTAACGACCAGCAGACTCGATGTCCCAATTCTCCTCCCGCGTCGTATGGGTTTAATTGAAGTTCCTAGGTTACTGTGTGTCAGTAACTCAGAGGGTCTATTGTGGCCCAACACGTTCACGCAAACACAAAGAAGGTGTCATGTTTCCGCACGTCCATTTCCCAGAGTATAGTTAACTGTCACTTTTCTTCTAAAGATTCAGAGATATAATTGTGCAATGCCACAATTCCTTATGGACAGTCTATAGTTAAAGCACTGTAGCAGAGCACTCAGTGCTCAATCGTAAGAGTCCCGTCTCCAGTCCGACTGCTTGAGATTTTGGCTTTGGTTGGCTCGGTGCCGTATTGTTTACTTCGATTCTGAGTCTTAATTCCAGACCTGACTCTGCATTTGGGTCTCGTTACACAAGGCATCACAGCTTGAGGACTTTGAGGGGATGTGCTCTCTCAGTGAAGATGAGGAAAATTCTATGGATGTTCGGTGGGGAACTTTCTGACTCGCCGCATCGCCGCCGGGTGCGGATGCTGCAACGCACAGAATAGTAACGGGCTACAGAGGGTTCCAGCCTCAGCCGCCACTCTGACGGTCACACCCCTCCCTACCATCGAGGGCATTGTCAAGAGGCGATGCCTCGGGAAGGCGGCATCCATCACTGAGTCCTCTCCGCACTCGGGAGAAGCTCAATGCTCGTTACTGCCATCAGGGAGGAGTCGCAGGAGCCTGAACACCCACACACAACAATTCAGGAACATCTTCTCACCCTGCGCCATCACATCTTTGAACGCACAGGCACACACTCGAGATTTTTTTGCGGTGTTTATTAATGTTTGTAATTTACATTAGCTCTACATATTTTTTGCCGTACTGATGAAGCTAAAGAACAAATTGCATGTCGTATACATTTCAGGGCAAAAATCAAACAGCGATTCTGGTGAAAAATATTCGATGGGACAGGACACTGAACACGGGAGTCGGGAGATCTCGCTGCAGTGGTACAAAGCGTCGGTGAGGCTTTATGCTTCAGGAAAATGCCACTGAACTGGAAAAAAAATGTACATGGAGTTCTCCGGGGATATTGCAGGAAACTGAGGGTTATGCAGAGAGGGAGGGAGTTTGGGACTTTATTCCCTGGATCAGTTTTGTAAACTTACAGAGTTTCATAAACCCAAGAGAGGCACAGACAGAGGAAATAGGCACAAACGTTCCCCCAGGGTTGGGTTCTCGAGCACCCGACGGTGAGACGTAAGTGTAAAGGAGAAAGTGGACATGATGAACACTGAGAGTACAGAGAGACGGATAGGGAAGGGAGAGAGAGGGGTAGAAAGAGGGTAGAGAGGGAGCAAAAAGTGGGAAAGAGTTGGCACCGGGAGAGGACAAAGAGCCGGCAGAGAAAGGGCGAGGCAGTAGGGGGTGGAGTAGAACGGCACGGGCTGGAAAATGCCACAAATCCGGAGATCAATGGGGACAGAGGTTTGTCGGTGTGTCGTGGGGAGAATAGGGATGCGAGCACTGATGGAGTATGGGATAGGAGGAAGGGACAGGAAGGGTGAGGAGGGAGTTCGAGAGGATGGAGCCGTGATAGTTGCCGAAGAGAGAACGTGGAAATAGAGGGGAGGAAGCATGAGGTAATAATAAGGTAGATAGACGGAGCAGGAAGTGCCGGACGGGGAATGGAGGGAAAGAAGGGGATGGACGAGGTTGGACGGGGAGAGGTGAAAGAGGGGGGTAGAGGGATCAGGAAGAGCAAGACTGGGGAATGGAGGAAAAGAAAGGAATGGACGGGGAGAGAGGTGAACGAGGGGGGCAGAGAGAGCAGAAAGAGCGGGACGGGGGAATAGAGGGAAAGAAGAAGATGGACGGGGAGAAAGGTGGAAGAGGTTGGTAGAGGGAGCAAAAAGAGCGGGACGGTGGAATAGAGGGCAAGAAGGGGATGGAGGGGGAGAGGTCAAAGAGGTGGGTAGAGAGAGCAGAAAGAGCGGTACCGTGGAATGGAGGGAAAGAAGGGGATGGACGGGGAGAGAGGTGAAAGAGGGGGTAGTGGGAGCAGAAAGAGTGGGACGGGGGAATGGAGGGAAAGAAGGGGATGGACGGGAGAGGTGAAAGAGGGGGTAGAGGCTGCAGAACGAGCGGTACGGCGGAATGGAGGGAAAGGGGGGATGGAAGGGGAGAGAGGTGAAAGAGGGGTTAGAGGGAGCAAAAAGAGCGGGCCGAGAGAATGGTGGGAAAGGATGGGATGGACGTGCAGAGAGGTGAAAGAGGCGGGTAGAGGGAGCAGAATAAAGCGCGACGGAGAATAGTGGGAATGAAGGGGATGGGTGGTGAAGAGGTAAAAGAGGAGGGTAGACGGAGCAGAAATAGCGGGACGTGGGTATGCAGTGAAAGAAGGGGATGGACGGGGAGAGAGGTGAAAGAGGGGGGTAGAGGGAGCATACAGAGCGGGACGTGGGTATGCAGTGAAAGAAGGGGATGGACGGGGAGAGAGGTGAAAGAGGGGTTACGGGGAACAGAAAGAGCGGGACGGGGGAATGGAGGGAAAGAAGGGGATGGACAGCAAGAGAGGCTTGTCGTTGTCTGGTGGAGACAATATGGTTGCGATAAGAGGAGGAATTGGAATAGTAAGGAAGGGCAGAGAGGGTGGGCAGGGAATCTGGAAGGATCGTGGAGTGAGAGTGAAGGGGAGACTGGGGATAGTCATTTGATCCACGTCGCCTCTACCGGCTGTTGACAGAGACCCTGGATCTTTTCAGGAATATGCGCGAACAAAGGTGCCGACTTCTCGCAGATGAAACGCTGATCAAGATCGCAAGGGAAAATCCTTCTGACTGAAGTCAGATCACACTGTGTACAAGGGGGCGTTCCAGAGGACCGCCTGTACAGGAGAGCGGAGATCACCTTCCTATTCAAGAGGGATAAACAATTTCAACAGAGGCAAAACAGTTCCAGCAGAGAACTCGAGCCGAGACCGTCCTCAAGCTAATCCCATGATTTTGCGCTCTCCTAACAGACCATGTCAGTCCCCAAACTCATCCTACGCAACCATGACCCGGTGCCGGTACCCAGACAGATACCACAGTCCCAATGTCTCCCCACAATCCTGTGTCAGTCCCCAACTAAAGCACTGACTCAATGTCTCCCCAAAGCCCCGTATTCCCCAAACTAATCCTATCGAATCGCTTCCTCAACACAGTCCTCTGTCAGTCCCCATACGAATCGAACATGCCCACACTTTCCCCTCTGATCTGTTTTAGTCCGCGAACAACCCCCACTCTTCCACCGTCTAATCGACCTGCCCCGCTCTGTTCCCTCAGATCTATGTCATTTAGCAAACTAATCACACTGTGTCTCCCTCTCCTCACAGCCCGGCGACTACCTCAAAATTAATCACATTAACCCATTGTGTACCTATCGCCCTGTACTGGTCTCCAAACTAAACCAGTTGCCCTACTCTCGCCCTTCAAATCTATGTCATTCACCGTACTAATCCGGCTGTTGCTCCCTCGCCACATAGCCCGGCGAATATCTCCGAAATCATCCCACTGAACAGCGCTGTCCCACCGACATTGATAATACCAAAATAATCCCTGTGTACTGAACTGTCCCCGCTGCCCCATGCCAGTTTCCGAAATATACCCACTGCCCTGTCCTTCCCCGGAAGACACGTTTCGGCCCCAAATTGTTCCCACTGTATCACCCTAAAATCTACCCGCGTTCAGTCTACAGGCAAATCCCAAAGCCCCTCCGTTTTCCCACAAAACTACTTCAGTCCGTAAACGAATCCCATATAATCCCATCAGCACTATCTGAATACTCAACTCTCACCCCACACATCGGTCCAACTCTTACCCATCTTCGCATTTTCCAATCCAGTACTCAGGGTTTCTGTACTCAAGATTGTTGGATACAAAGATCTGAGAAATTAAAGTTATTTGATTAATACCAAGAATCGAAATCTATGTACGGAACTTCTCTCAGATGACTACAAAAGGAATCTCTGATGGGACGGTGTAAAGGGAGCTTCAGTCTGTGTTTGAGCCCAGGAGTGTTTGATGGGACGGTGTGGAGGGAGATTCACTTTGTGTCTGACCCCGGGAGTGTTTGATGGGACGGCGTGGAGCGAGATTCAATCTGTGTCTGACCCCGGAGTGTGTGATGGGACAGTGTGGAGGGAGATTCACTCTGTGTCTGACCCCAGGAGTGTGTGATGGAACGGTGTGAAGGGAGCTTCACTCTGTGTCTGTCCCCGGGAGTGTGTGATGGGACGGTGTGGAGCGAGATTCATTCTGTGTCTGTTCCCAGGAGTGTGTGATGGGACAGTGTGAAGTGAGCTTCACTTTGTGCCAGACCCCGGGAATGCGTGACGTCACGGCATGGCGGGAGATCCGCTCTGTGTCTGAATCCGGGAGTGTGTGAAGGGATGATGTGGAAGGATATTCACTCTGTGTCAGACCCCATGAGTGTGTGCTGGGAGTGTATCTTGTGTGTTCAATCTGTGCCAGAATCTGCAAGGGTGTGACGATTCCTGTGATATTGTGGGATCTTCCCGTGCTGTGACACATACCGCTTCATCCCTTGAATTGATTTCCAGCAGTCTTGAATCACGGTTTGAACATTCTTGTATCGCTCTGGAGAAATTTGTTTGAAACCTGGAGACGTAACAACACCGGTCATTATTCCTGATCCAATTCTCGGAACAGTTTTGCACTGGAAATTACGAAAAAGCAACAGTGAGACACAAAGTGAATCTGCCTGCACACTTTCCCATCACACACACCCGGCGTGACGCACATACTGAATTTCTCGCTATGCGGTCCCGCCACGTTCACCAGAGGTCAGGCACAAAGGGAACATTTACGCCCCCAACATCGTCCCATCGCACATTCACAGGATAAGGCACAGTGCATTCATTACTCCCCAAACAATCCATCACGCACTCCGGGAGTCAAGACACAGAGCGAATCTCGTACCACACTGTCCTATCGCACACGCCCGGGGAGAGACACAGAATGAAGTTCCCTCCAGAACGTCCTTCACAGATTCACAGGATCAGGCAGAGAGTGATGTTCCCTCTACATCATCTATCACAGACTCTCCAGTCAGGCACAGATTCAGGCTTCCTCTACCCCGTCCCCGATACGCTCACGGAGTCAGACGGAAAGTGAGGCTAGCTCCACAGCAACCCATCACACACCCGGTGTGTCAGAAACAGAGCGCTGCTCCCCCCACACCGTCCCAACAGTCTCTGGTTTAGACCCAGAATATTCAGTTCCCTCCAAACTCTCTGATCGTGCACCCCCGGTATCAGACACAGAGGGAATCAAACTCTCTCTCTCTCTCTCTCTCTCTCTCTCTCTCTCTCTCTCTCTCTCTCTCTCTCTCTCTCTCTCTCTCTCTCTCTCTCTCTCTCTCTCTCTCTCTCTCTCTCTCTCTCTCTCTCTCTCTCTCATCTCTCACTCTTTCCCTCCCTCTCCTCCACAGCGTCCCTTCACTCATTTCCGGATTAAGACACAGAGATCGGCTACTGTACTGTGACACACTCCTGGGAACAGACACAGTGTAGCTCCTTCAGCACCATCCGATTACTGACACCCGGAGAAGGACATGGAGTGAAGCTCTTTATCAGTCTCCTATGGCACAAGCGCGGGTTCAAAAACAGTGTCCACCGTCCGCACCGTCTCATCACACTCTCCCGGGATCAGACAGAGTGAATCTCCCTCCACAGCGTCCCATCACGCACTCCCAACATCAGACACGCAATGAAACTACCTCAGCACCCTCCCATCACAGGCACCCGGAGACAGTTACAGAGTGAAAGTCCCAGCAGTCTATTCAATCACACTTCCTGACGGGGCTGACAGTAATTTGGGTTCCATCCAAAATGTCCCGTCGCACAGCTTCGGAGACGGACGAAGAATGAAGCTCTTGTCTCACCGTTCCATCATACACTCCCAGCGTCAACCACAGAGTGATGCTCACTCCACACCACTCCTCACACATTCCCTACGTTAGAGATCAGAACTGAGATCTCTCACACAAGGCCTTGGTCAGACACAATGTGAATCTCCCTCCTTACGTCCCTTTACGTCCACCTGCACGCTCCCATCATACAGTCCTGGAATCAAATACAATCCCTCTCTCTCCACGATCCCACCACACAATCCCGAATTCAGACACAGAGTAAAGCCCCCGCTGCACCGTCCCGTCACACACTCCCGCATTCAGGGTGAAGCTCTCTCTCACGGTGGATAACGCACTTCAGGGGTCAGACATGGGGTGAATCTCTCTGTGCACTGACCGATCACACAATCCCGCTGTCAGACACAGAGTGAAGCTGGATCCATACTGTCCCGTCAGACATTCGCAGAGTAAGACGTAGAGTGAATTACCCTCCATAACATAGCCATATACTCCCGATGTCAAGCACAGAGTGACGCTTCCTCTCTCCATGCCTGCCCTGTGATGAGGGGCGGGTGAAAGAAGGGGATGGTGCCTCACCTCTTTTGCTGGTCAAAAATTCACAGATTTGAGCCTTGCTTTCTTTGACAGATCTGTACTTCGTTTCCATCTCAGTGAACTGGTGACGGAGATCGCTTTGCATTCGTTTAAGAGACTGACGAATCTGCGATACTGAGAGAGATTGTGAAGTGACACAATGGGATTTGACGATGGGACAATGGGATTTGTTCAGGGACTAAAACTGATCTGAGGGGAGAGGGAGGGCCTGTTCATTTCGCATTGTTCTGCCTAGTCCCATTGAGATACACCTGGTCCATATCCCTCCACATAACTTTCATCCATGTACCTGTTCAAGTTTTTGTTAAATGTTAATTTTGAGCCCGCATTTACAACTTCATCTGGCAGCTCACTCCACGTTCCCAGCACTCTCTGGGTTAAGAAGCCCCCACCACAATGTTCCCCTTAAATTTACCCCATTCATCCATAACACGTCCTCTGCTTTTTATCTCCCCTCGCCTTACTTGAAAAAGACTGTTTGTGTTCATTCTATCTATGCCCATCATAACTTTATAAACCTCTGCCAAGTATCCCCTCATTCTACAATTTCATCCTCATCACTTATATACATCATAGTCAGAAGCTCCCAGAGAAGTGGTTGAGTTAGATGAATTAGAAATCTGAAAATCGTGGGCGAATGACACGTGACGCATCCAGAATGGCGTCACTATTGTGAACTATGACCTGTTTGTGCAGTCGTTGGCATCCATCCGGGTCCCGAGGCAATGGGAAGAACCTCGGCCTCATCCATGAAGGGTACGTCTCTCCGAAATTTCAGCTCCGAGTAGTTGGAGGTCAGGCTCTCTGGGAGAGAGAGTCGGACAGGCATATCGGAGAGAATGAGACAGGGTTAGAGAATGAGAGAGAGAGAGGGTAATCGAAATCGAGGGGCAAAGGGGGCCTGAGAGAGCGGGACAAATGGTCTGGGGGAGAGAGAGAATAGTGAAGGGTTGAGACAATGAAAGAGGGACTGGGAGAGAACCATGGGACAATGGGCGGGAAAAAAAACGACAGCAAAAAGGACAGAGAAGGAGGTGAGAGAGAGAGAGAGAGAGAGAGTGAGAGACTGACGGGGTGGTGACAGTGTGACGGGAGAGAGTGCAGAAAGACGGGATCAGTGAGAGGGGAGTGAAACGTGCGAGACAGAGCGAAACAGATGTTGACTGAAAAGGGAGAGAGTGCAGAGAGCAATGGGAAAGGGATAGGGAAGAGAGAGAGAAGAAAACGAGAGAGGGGAAAGAGCGAGAGGAGGGAGCATTGGGGAGAGGGATATAGAGGTGGATTGGAACGAGAGCAAGGCATGAAGGGCAGATGAGCGGCAAATAAGGACAAAGGTGGATAGAATGGGTGGTGCCCAGGAGAGGATGACAGTGAGAGGAAAGGGCGAAGATCAAGGGACAATGGGAGACAATGGGGAACGATTCTGAAAGTGGGACAGGGTGATAGAGGAAGGGAGAGAGGCTAGAGAGAGGAGAGAGAAGGGGAGGGGAAACAATGGAAAGGAACGACGAGAGTGAGGTTAGAAAAGTGAGAGAGAGGTTTTATTCAGTGCCCCCTCCTCACCGTCTCTCCCACTGTCCTCCCTCCTCACAACCCCGACAGATATGTCATAGACAGGAGAGTCCCAGTGGAATGCCATAGACACAGATCACATCACGAGAGTAGAACAGGGTAAACCAGTTACAGAATGCTGAAGGTACAGTTCAGGCAGTCCATAAGGGGCAAGGGCGAAGGCGAGTTAAATTTTGAGGTCAAGAATACATCTTATCGGAATAGTGGACTGTTCGAATGTCTGATAAAAGCGGAGTAGAACCTGTCTTTGAGCCTGGTGAAATGTGCTTTCGCATCTTCCACCGATAGGAGGTGATGGGGTGTAAGAGAATTGTCCAGGCTGCCTGTCTGCTTTAGCGGAAGGTCCGTGGAGGTGAGGCTGATACCGCGGATATGCTGAGATTTGTTCACGACTCTCTGCACTTCCCTCAGTTCACAGAGGGAGTAGTATCCCTCAAAGCCGAGCTGGATCGGGGACGTCACGTGATCACATAGGGTCAAGACGTGGGAATCCAGCTCTACCGTAAAAAATCAGTAAATTAATGTTTAAGTGAAGATAAGTTAGTGAATACTCTTTAAAAGTTACTTATAAACTTATAAACTTATCCGGATTGTTTTAAACTCTGTCTCAAAAACAGAAGACGAGGAAAACTATTTCCTTGAAGACAACTCAAGTTGGAACAGAATCAAGGCCCACCGCCACAAAAGAACAGCGTGCTCAAGGACATTTTAACTCCGGCGAGACAGAACAGGAAACTGCGGCAATATCAACCATTTCTAAAGAAAAAGACCAACAAGAATTGCACAAACGTGAAAGAAAGAGCATGCGCAAACACGAGCAAATTGAACTACAATTCCCAGATAAGATGGAAATCGGAAGTGAAAGTGAATCTGCGGTAGATTCAGATTCTCTGTATAAATCAGACGAAGATGGAGGTAAAAGTTTTTATGGAAATATAGAAAAATCATCGATGCAAATAATGCGTATATTAGAAAAATTAAACGCATTAAAAGCAGTAAAATGATATGAAATAGATGAAGATTATGTTTGACAAAATTTTAAAAAGACAGGACAAAATTGATGAGGATTACAGACTAAGAATTAACAACGGAAGACATTGTTGAAAGTATGAACAAAATGGAAGATAATATTTCTCCCTGCACATCAGAAATAAAACTGTTATTGGAAAAAGTGGATATGCTTGAAATATATAGCAGACGAAACAATATTAAGATTGTTGGAATTAAAGAAAATATAGAAGAAGATCTATTTTTTTTCAAAAATGGATTACGGAAAACTTGGAAATGGAAGAAGGATCTCCGTTAATTGAAATTGAAAGGACTCATCGAGCCTTAAGTTCAAAACTTCAAGTTGATCGAAATCCACGATAAATTTTGAGAAAATGCTTAAGATACCAAGATAAAGAAAAGATCCTGAAGGCGGCTGCCCAATGTGCCAGAAAGGGAAATGTGCCATTGACGCTAAAAGGGAAAGCAGTTCTTTACTATCCTGATATAAGTTATAGCCTTTTGAAGAGAAAGAAGGAATTTAACCCAGCGGAAAATGTTTTATGGGAAAAGGGTTATAAATTCTTGATGCGTCATTCGGCAACACCGATAATTGTTTGGATGATGGAAAAAGAAATTTTTTTACCGATTATCAAGACGCGGAAGAGTTCACACAAATACACCCAAATATTCGTTAACTACACTGAAAGGTTTCAAAGCGAAACGGATTAAAGATGATGCAGGGAAAGTGAATGGAATTGATGGATATTAAAGGAAAGAAGACTATTTAAATTTATTTAAATTATATGATACAGGGGAGAAAGTTGAAAAATTTGAGAAATATCAATTCAGAGTAGAGTTATTATTTTATTCTTCTCATATATATATATATATATATATATATATATATATATATATATATATATATATACACTTTTCTATGTTGCGGGGGAGCTTCGAATCGATTGTTACGGGATTCTCGTGGTAATCATAGCGACTGCCATGACCCGTACAACAGAGGGGGGTAATGTTGTGTTTTTTTTATCCACAACATTTGTAGTGGGGTATATTATTTTCTTTTAACAATCTGTTTTTCTTCTATCTTTCTTTCTTTGCTTGGATGATCGGTGGGGACGCACATTGAAACAAGGAGAATTTTAAAAAATACTCCCGAAGGTGCCACGAAGGTTGAAAGATTAGGTATTATTATAGATTGCAGTCACCCAATTAAAACAATGACTAATTTACTGAATTGTTAAAGATTTAATGTTACTGGGCTTATTGGACCAGTGAAAAGAAAAATAATTTTAACATATATTAAGAAAATGAAAATAGATATAGCTTTTTTTACAAGAAACACACTTAACAGAGATAGAACATCAGAAATTAAAAAGAGATTGGGTTGGAAATGTTAGTACGGCTTCATTTAACTCAAAGGCGTGAGGAGTTGCAATTTTGGTTAATAAAACTTTACCAATTGAAATACAAAATATATTAATTGATTCGGCGGGCAGATATGTAATTATACATTGACAATTTTTTTCTGAAGTATGTACTGATGAATATTTATGAACCGAATTAAAATGATTTAAAATTTATACAAGAGTTATTTTTGAATTTGACTGACGAACATGACAAAATATTATTAGGAGCAGATTTTAACTTTCGTCTAGATCCAGTTTTAGATAGATCAACAAAGGTTGTTACAAAATCAAAAGTAGCAAAATTAACTTTATCATTGATGAAAGATTTAAATTTGATAGATGTATGGAGAATAATTAACATAAAAGAAAGAGAATATTCATTTTATTCAAATAGATATAGAACTTATTCAAGGACAGATGTTTTCCTATTAACAACGAATATTCGAGTGATAAATATGCAATATAAAGCGAGAATACTGTTAGATCATTCTCCTTTGATAATGACAATGATAATGATAGATAAAGAGGAATCGATTTATAGATGGAGATTTAATTTAATATTAATAAAACATCAAGATTTCTGTGATTTTATGAAAAAGCAGATTCAGTTCTTTTAGATACAAATTCACATTCAGTTGATTATAAATTCACATTGTGGGAAGCAATGAAGGCATATTCCTGAGGCTAGATAATAAGTTACAATTCTAAAATAAAGAAGGAATATTTGATAGAAATAGATCAATTGGAAAAAGAGATTACAAAATTAGAAAAAGAATCTCAAAGATATATGACAGAAGAAAGACGAAGACAACTTGTTAACAAGAAGTTACATTATAATACAGTTCAGACACATCGAACAGAAAAAAAAAACAATTATGAGAACTAAACAGAGATATTATGAATTAGGTGAAAGATCACATAAGGTTCCTGCTTGGCAGTTAAAAACAGACCAGACTTCTAAAACGATAAACGGAATTCTAACAACAGTAAATAAAATTGCTTACAAACCTTTAGAAATTAATGAAACATTTAGAATTTTTTATTCCGAACGGTATCAATCAGGTTCACAAAATGATAATGTTAAGATAGAAAGATTTTTATCACAAATATCTCTTCCAAAATTGACCTCGGAAGAACAGAAGTGATTAGATCTGCCTTTTACATTAAAAGTCGAAGAAGCTGAGGGATCACTTCAAAGAAATAAATCCCCAGGATAAGATGGTTTTCCGACCGAATTTTAAGAAAAGTTTAAAGATTTACTAATTCCTACTTTGATGGAGTTAGTATATCAAGCGGAAAGATCACATAAATTTCCAGAATCTTTTTCGACAGCTATCTTACGAGTATTGCAACAAAAAGATAGAGATATTTTAAAGTCAACGTCTTATAAACCTATTTCTTTGTTAAACACTGAATATAAAATAATAGCAGAAAAATTATCTAGAAGATTATCTAAATGCTTACCAAAATTAATACATATGGATCAAAAAGGTTTTATCAAAAATAGACAATCGGCAGATAATGTAACCCGTTTACTTAGTAAAATTCATTTGGCACAAAAGAGGGCGGAAATGAGTGTGCAGTTGCATTAGATGCAGGAAAAGCATTTGATAGATTGGAATGGGATTTTTTTTTATTTAAGGTATTGGAAAAATATGGTTTAGGAGTATCCTTTATAAAATGGATTAAAACCTTAAATAATAATCCCAAAGCTAATGTAGTGACAAATGTTCAAATTTCAACACCATTTCAGTTAACAAAGTCAACTAGGAGGTTGTCCATTATCACCTGCTTTATTTGTGTTGGAGATAGAACCATTAGCTGAGTTAATTAAAATGGACCCAGATATTAAGGGCTTCAGAGTTAACCAGGAGGAATACAAGATTAACTTATTTGCTGACGATGTTCTGCTTTATTTAACAAACCCATTCAACTCGCTGTGTAAATTATCTTCGAGATTGGAAGAATATGGGAAAATATCAGGCTACAAAATAAATTAGAATAAAAGTGAAATTTTACCTCTTACTAAAGGAGATTATAGTCAATGTCGATTACTAACTCAATTTAGATGGCCGATAAATAGTATAACATATTTAGGTATAAGGGTTGATAATGATATAAATAACACATGAATTAAATATATTTACCATTATTGAAAAAAAAGTCACGGTCTTGATAAATGGATTATATTACCAATTGCATTAGTAGGTAGAGTAAATGCCGTAAAAATGAATATATTTCCTAGATTGCAATACTTATTCCAAACACTACCAATACAACTGCCAACTGCCCCTCAAGTTTTTTCAAGAGTTAAATAAATATGTGAGGAAGTTCCATTGGAAAGGTAAGATGTCAAGAATATCGTTGGACAAATTGACATGGAAATTTATCTGGGAGGTTTACAACTTCCAAACTTTAAGAATTATTATGAAGCAAATCAACTTAAAGATAAAGCGGCATGGATTAGAATAGAACTGGATAAAATAGGAGAAAATGCTCCAGAAGATTTTCTATATAAATGGGAATCTAAGTGGATGCGGGAAAAAAAAAGAATCCCCTATATTAAAACATTTGATTGATCTATGGAATAAAATAAATGTGATGCTGAGATAAGGAAATCTTTATCAGCGAAGAGACATTTAACTCAAAATAAACTTATTCCTTTTACAATGCATAATCAACTTTTATACAACTGGTTTCAAATAGAGATTAGATATATAGGAGATTGTTTTAATGGAGGTATATTAATGTCATTTGATCAATTATAGAATAAATACAAAATATAAACCGGTGGAAGAAGTGCTGGAGGAGAGAGAGATTGAGGGTGTGAGTGGAGGGTGGTCTGGAGGGATGAGAGTGGCGGGGGGGGGGGGGGATGTACTGAAAGTGGGGAGAAACAGAGGGAGGCAGAGTGAGGGGAGAGTTAGGGTTTGGCGGAGAGAGAATCGTGAGTGACGGGTCAGAAAGGGGTATCACTAAAAGAAGGGGAGGGCAAGAAGTGGAAGACAATGTAGAGAGAGGGGTAGAAATGGAGATGGTTGATTTTTGGAGGGAATCAATTTGGCTTCACTCTCGGTCTCTCTCTTTTTGTCTTCTATTCACTCTCTAGGGCGGATAAATTGCATTTACTGCACGAGAGGTTTAGAACCAGCAGCTCATCCCCTACCGCAACATCCTGTTTATTCAGGCCCTCTGTGCATATATTTAGACATGGAAGTTTACAGGAAACCAACACACGCTGAGCGGTGTTTGAGGTATGACTCTCTTCACCCATTGGAACAGAACCTGGGCGTTCTCAGTATTTCAGAGAAGTATTGAAAGCGTGCGGCTACACTGACTTGGCCGGCATACAGGCAGCAAAAAATAAAAATAGCGGTGACGTCAGCCCCGCAGACGGAGTTCTCCATCGCCTTCTGCCTATCATTTTCTCTCTCTGCGTCCCCAACTTTCCCCTCACCTTCTCCCTATTTCTAACCCATGAATGTGTAAGCGATCTTGAAGTAAAGGAGCCATTAGGAGGGAGTGACCATAATATGATTTTTTTATCTGCAGTTTGAGAAGGATAAGGGCAGCTGGGAGGTGTCAGTGTTGCAGTTGAAAAAATGAGACTATGGAGCCATGAGGGAGGAGCTGGCCAAAGTTAAATGGACGGATATCCTAGCGGAAAAGACAGTAGAACAGCAATGGTGGGTATTCTTGGGAATCATGCTCAAGGTGCAAAATCAGTTCATCCCCCGGAGAAGGAAGGATTCAGAGGGGGGAAAGTGGCTACAGTGGTTGACAAAGGAAGTGAGAGATTGCATAGCATTAAAAAAAAGGAAGTATGACAGAACTAAGTTGAGTGGGAGGACAGATAATTGAGAAGATTTTAAGGAACAAGAGAACTTGACTAAAATGCAAT
This sequence comes from Hypanus sabinus, assembly GCF_030144855.1. Classification (NCBI taxonomy): domain Eukaryota; kingdom Metazoa; phylum Chordata; class Chondrichthyes; order Myliobatiformes; family Dasyatidae; genus Hypanus; species Hypanus sabinus. Next base: position 41,141 of record NW_026779264.1, read on the forward strand.
ACAGGCAGAAAAAATGAGGTACGAAAGCAAGCCAGCCAGGAATATAAAGGAGGATAGCAAAAGCTTTTCTAGTTATGTGAAGAGAAAGAAGATAGTTAAGAACAATGTTGTGCCCTTGAAGAATTATTTGGGTGAATTTGTTATGGGAAACAGAGAAATGGCAGAAGAATTTAATAAGTACTTTAGATCTGTCTTCACTAGGGAAGACACAAGCAATCTCCCAGATGTACGGATGGGCCAAGGACATAGGGTAACAGAGGAAATGAAACAGATTGACATTAGGAAGGACACGGTGATGAGTGGACTGATGGTACTGAAGGCTAACAAATCCCCAGGTCCATATGGTCTGCATCCTAAGGTACCAAAGTAGTTGTCCCTGGAATTTGCGGATGCATTGGTAATCATTTTCCAATGTTCCTTAGATTCAGGATCAGTTCCTGAGAATTGGGGAATGGCCAATGCTATCCCACGTTTTATGAATGGAGGAAGGAAGAAAAGAGAGAACTATCGTCCTGTCAGCCTAACATCAGTAGTTGGGAAGATGCTAGAGTCCATTATTAAAGATGAAATAGTGGCACATCTAGATAGCAGTGATAGGATTGGGCCGAGCCAGCATGTATTTACCAAGGGCCAATCATCCTTGACTAATCTATTGGAGTGTTTCGAGGATGTAACCAAGAAGTTAGACAATAGAGATCCAGTGGATGTAGTGTACCTCGATTTTCAGAAGGCATTTGATAAGGTCCCACATATGTTAGTGTTGGGTAAAATAATGGCATGAGGGAGAAGATATTGACATGAATAGAGAACTGGTTGACAGTTAGAAAGCAAAGGGTAACGGTGCATGAGTGTTTCTCGGAATGGCAGGTTGTGACTAGTGGGGAGCCACAGGGCTCGGCGTTGGGACCACAGCTGATTACGATTTCCATCAACTATTTAGATGAAGGCATTGATAATAACATCAACAGGTTTGTTGCTGATTCTAAGCTGGGTGGCAGTATGGCATCTGATGAGGATGTTTGGAGAATGCAGGGTGACTTGGATAGGCTGAGTGACTTGGCAGATGACATTTAATGTGAGTAAGTGTGAGGGTATGCACTTTGGGAGTAAGAACAGGAAGGCAGATTATTATCTGACTGGTGTAGAGTAAGTTAAGGGAGAAATACAAAGAGATCTCGGAGTCCTTGTTTATCAGTCACTGAAGATGAATGAGCAAGTGCAGCAGGCAGTGAAGAAGGCTAGTGGAATGTTGGCCTTTATTGCAAAGGGAAGTGAGTACAACAGCAAGGAAATCTTTTTGTATTTGTACAGAGCCCTGGTGAGACCAGAACTAGAGAATTTTGTAGTTTTGGTATCCAGGGTTAAGGAAGGACGTCCTGGCTGCAGAGGAAGTGCAGCGTAGATTCACAAGGTTAATTCCTGGGATGTCCGGACGGTCTTACGCAGACGTTGAGAGACTGAGCTTGTAAACGCTGGAATTAAGGAGATTGAGAGGGGATCTGATTGCAATTTATAAGATTATTAAAGGATTGGACAAGATAGAGGCAGTAAATATGTTCCAGATGCTGGAAGAGTCCAGTAACAGAGGGGATGTTTTGAGAAAAAGAGGTAGGTCATTTAGAAAAGAGTTAAGTAAAAACTTCTTCTCCCGGAGTGTTGTGAGGGTGCGGAATGCACTGCCTCAGTAGGCAATGTAGGCCAGTTCTCTGGATGCTTTAATGAAGGATCTAGTTAGGTATTTTTATGGAAAGGGAACTGAGGGAAATGGGGAGAAGGCAATATTGATAGAGGATGATCAGCCATGATCTCCGAATGGCGGTGCAGGCTCGAAGGGCCGAAAGGTCTACTTCTGCATCTATTGCCTATTGTCTATTGAATGCCTCTAACCTGCTTCACTTTCTCTCCTCTCTCATGCTCTCTCCTTTTTCCTCTACTCCCTCTCTTTCCTCAGCCATTCTATCTCACTGCCCTCCTCACGAAGCCTTCTCTTTCTGTCTCCCAACCCCCTCTATCCACCTTCTCCCTTCCCATTCTCTGCAGCTCATAGTGAAGGTTCACTGGACAGAAATGTGACCGGACCGTCTGTACAGTTTCCGTGAATGGCGCCGCTCACTGGACAGTGGGGATTAGTTATTTCCTCCACAGTAAGTAAGCGGGAAGGTGAAACGAAATGGGCGTTCGGAAATGGGGGTGAGGGTAGTGGATAAAGTGGTGGCGGTGCGTAAGGAGATGTGTAGTATGTGTAGTCGCGGCTGTGTCTGTGTCTGGATGAGAGAGAGAAAGAGAGGGGAGAGAGATGGAGAGAGAGAGAGAGAGAGAGAGAGAGAGAGAAAGAGAGAGAGAGAGAGAAAGAGAGAGGGAGAATGAGAGAGGGGGAGAGAGGGAGAGGCCGTCGAGCCAAATGAGTATGCGCTGGGCCTGTGTTTAGAAAACAACAGGACTATTTGATGGGAGAGTGCATGAGGAGCTTCACTCTGTCTGTCACCCGCTGAGTCTGTTTGATCAGAAGGTTCGGTGGGATGTTTACTTTACACCTGACACCTGGAATGTGTGATGGGCCGGTGTGAAAGGATGGGGCGAAGCAACATTGTTCTAACTTTGTTTCAAAGCTTCTTGAAATAAATTCAAAAGAGCAAGAGTGATGTGTCATAAATCCACAGCAGAGTGAAGCACCCTCCACTTCATCCGACTCCATCTGGAGGTCGGACACCCAGATAAGCTCCGTCCAGACGGTCGTACCACATTCTCTCGGGCTCAGGCACAGACTGAATCTCCCTCCACACCATCCCATTACACACACCCGGGGTCAGATATAGAGTGAATCTCCAACCACACCGTCCCATTACACACTTGCAGCGTCAGACCTGGAGTGAAGCTCTCCTGCGCACGGTCCCACCACCCTCCCCGGGATTGGAAACATAGTTAACCTCCGTCCACTGAGTCCCATCGCGCAGTCCTGGAGTCAGACTCAGAGTTAATCCGACACTTCACAGTACGATAACTCCCTGCCTCTCACCAGTCAGCAGTTCCTGTAGAGTCTCACCGGTAATAAGTGTGTGTGCGACCAGAGGCAGAACAGTGTATGGACGGGGAGCTGAGGGAGGGCTGTGAAGGTGTGTTGAGTTTGCAGTCACTGGGAGAAAGGGGTGAGAAACTCAACGACCGGCCGGTACATAAAGGGACTAAGGGAAACTGAGATCAGAAAGTTCGATATCCAGTTTAAAGTGCAGAATTAAGACCAAAGGTGTGGAGAGACCTTGACCATGTGTGGAGGGAGATTCTCCCCTTGTCTTATCCCGGGATTGTGTGATTAGACGGTGTGGAGGGAGATACACCTGGTTTCGGACCGCGGGAGTGTCTGATGGGACGGTGTGCAGGGTGCTACACACTGTGTCTGACACAGGGAGTGTGTAATGGGACAATGTGGGGGGAGGTTCATAGAAACATAGAACACTACAGCACTGTAAATGACCTTCCGCCCTCCATGTTATGCCGACCCATCTAATCCTTAAAAAAAGTACTAAACCTATAATGAGGTGACCAGAATTGAACACAATATTCTAAGTGCGATCTCACCAGAGTTTTGTTGAGTTGCAACATGACCTCTCTACTCTTGAACTCAATCGCCCTTTTAATGAAGCCTAGCATCCCACAGGAAGGATGTGGAAGCTATGGAGAGGGTGTCCAGGAGATTTACCAGGATGTTGCCTGGATTGGAGAACAAGTCATATGAAGCAATGTTAGCAGAGCTGGGAATTTTCTATTTGGAGCGTTGAAGAATAAGAAGGGAGTTGATAGAGGTCTACAAGATTACGAGAGGCATAGATAGGGTGGATAGTCAGTACCTGTTTCCCAAGAAACCAACAGCAAACACAACATTGCATATGTACAAAATTAAGGGAGGGAAGCTTAGGGGAGACATCAGGGGTAAGTTTTTTTACACAAAGAGTTGTGGGTACCTGGAATCCCTTGCCAGGGATGTTGGTGGAGGCTAAAACATTATGGGTAGTTAAGAGCTTCTCGGACAGGCACTTGGATAAAAGAAAAATGGAGGGTTATGGGATACTGTTAGTTTAGCACTTCTTAACTACCCTATCAACCTGTGCGGCGACCTTGAGGGATGTACGAATTTCAACCCGAAAGGGCCTTTGTTCATCCACATTCTTAATTAACTGACCATTAATCCTGTACTCAGTCTTCTGGTTTGTCCTTCCATTCACCACACATTTGTCCAGATTGAACTCCATCTGCTATTTTTCTGCCCAAGTCTGCAGATGTCTATATCCTCTTGTAACTTTCGACAACCTGCAGTTCCATCCACAACTCCTCCAATCTTCATGTCATCCGCAATCTTACTCACCCATCCTTCCACCTCTACATGCAGGTCATTTATAAAAATCACAAAAAGCCAGGGTCCCAGGCCTGCGGCCCTCCACTAATCATGGACCTTCAGGCAGAATACTTTCCTTCCACAACTGCACTCTGCTTTCTTCCTTTAAGCCATTTTTAAAACATCCAAACAGCCAAGTTTCCAAATATCCTATGTTTCATGTCTTTCTGGATGGGTTTCTCGTGAGGGACCTTGTCAAGTGACATCTTGTGATTGACGCAGGGAATGTGTGATGGGACGTCTTGCAGGGAGATTCACTCTGTGACTGACCCTGGGAGTGCATGATGGGACGGTGTGGTGGGAACTTCTCAGTGTGACTAATCCGGGGAGTGTTTGATGGGGCGTCCCGTCCCGTCACTCACAAACCCCGCATCAGACACAGAAAAAAGTTGCTTCCTCACAGTCCGATCTCAAAATCGTCAGAATCAGTGTGTAGCTTCCTTCAGACTATCCCATCACACAACACCTGGATTGGTATCGCAGTGAAGCTCTCTGCGCACAGTCCCATCGCACTTTTCCATGATCAGACACAGAGTGATACTCCCTCCACATCATACCCTCACACAGTCCCGTGGTGAGACACAGAGTGAATCTGCCGCCTCACAGTCCCCTAACACACCAATGTATCCAGAAAGAGAGCGAATCTCCCTCTTCACTCCTTCTCGCCACTCTCAACAAACAACAGCACTTCACCGTTCCTATAGTTTCCAACAATGTGTCTGTCTCAGAGGTAATAAGTGTATGTGAGACCAGAAGTAGAACTGTGGAAGGAGGGGAGGGGAGAGAGGGCTGTGGAGGGGAGTTCAGTTTGCAGTCACTGGGACGACGAGGTAATAAACCACACGACGGGCCTTTGCTCACAGAGACGTAGAGAAGCTGACAACAAGAGAGATCGATATCCGGTGCAAATGAGAAGAAAAAATACCAACGGTGTGCAAGGAGATTCACCATGTGCCTGAACAAGGGAGTGTGTAATGAGACACTGTGGAGGGAACTTCCCCATGTGTTTCACCCCGGGAGTATGTGATGAGACAGTAAGGAGTGAGGTCCAATGCTTGTCTGGCCCCGGAGTGTGAAATGGGGCGGTTTAGAGGGACCTGCACTCTGTGTCTCACCGTGGGGCTGTGTAGTGGGACGGAGTAGAGGAAGCTTCACTCTGTGTCTGACCACGGGAGTGTGTGATGGGACGGTGTGGAGAGAGATTCACTCTGTATCTGACCCCGGGAGAGTGTGATGGGACGGTGTGGAGGGAGATTCATTCTGTGTCTGATCCCGGGAGAGTGTGATCGAATGTGTGGAGGGAGATTCACCATATCTGACGCAAGGATGACTGCGTGGAGGGAGCTTCAACATGTGACCAAGCTTAGGAAGTGGGATGAGACGGTGAGCGTGGGGCTTCTGAACATGATTCTGATCCCGCAAATGCGTGATTCTTTGATCGGCCGGTTTGGAGGGAGTTACACCTTGTGTCTAATACCGGGAGACTGTGAAGGGACGTTGTGGAGAGAAATAATCTCTCTGTCAGACACCGGGTTTGTGTGAAGGGACGGTGTCGAGGGAGATTCGCTCTGTGTCTCACCCCGGGAGTGTGATGGTACGGTGTGGGGGGTGATTCACTCTGTGTCTGACCCCGGGAGTGTGTGAAGGGACGGTGTGGAGGGAGATTCACTCTGTGTCTGACCCGGGAGTGTGTAATGGGACGGTGTGGTGGGAGATTCACTCTGTGTCTGACCCCGGGAGTGTGTGATCGGATGGAGTGGAGGGAGTTTGACTCTGTGTCTGATCCCGGGAGTATGTGAAGGGACGGTGTGGAGAGAAATACACTCTGTGTCAGACCCCGGTAGTTTGTGCTGGAACTGTGTGGAGGGAGATTCACTCTGTGTCTGACCCCGGGAGTGTGTGAAGGGACATTGTGGAGGGAGATTCACTCTGTGTATCACCCCGGGAGTGCATGATGGGGCGGCCTGCAGGGACATACTCTGTCTGTCTGACTCCCAAAGTATGTGATGGGATGATCTGGAGGGATCTTCACGCTTGTGTGGATATATCACACAAACCTTTTCCTCTTTTGAGTTTCTTTCCTGACGCTTTCAGACAGAGTTGGAACAATGCTGCTTCGTCCCATCGTCTATTCTGGAAAGCAGGAACAATTAACAGTGAATATTTCTCCACAACGTCCATTACATCCGTAGGTTGTCACATACACAATGGGGATCCTTTCACACCTGCCCATTGGGCATTCATGGCGCTACTTCTCAAGAGAAGATCCCTCCGAACCGTCGGATCACAGAGACTCGGCTTTTCAGAGACAGAGTGAAGCTCCATCTTCACTCTCCCATCAGATAGTCCTGTGGGCAGTCTTAAAGAGCAATTCCTGAAACACTCACCCAAAACACATTGTCATGTTTGTTCATTACTGGCCTGTACAAGCAGAGAGGCAGAGCAGAAGACAACAGAAAGATCGATATCCGTGGAAGTGAGCAGAAATAATACCAACGGTGCGGAGGGCGCTTTCCTCTGTGTCTGACTCCGGGATGTGTGATGGGACGCTGTGGAGGGAGATTCACTGTGTGTCTGACCCCAACAAAATGTGATAGGATGGTGAGCACGGAGATTCTCTATGTGTCTGACCCCGGGAGTGTGTGATGGGACGGTGTGGAGGTTGATTCAGTCTGTGTCTGACCCCGGGAGTTTGTAATGGGACGGTGTGGAGGGAGAGTCAATCTGTGACTGACCCCGAGAAAATGTGACAGGACGGTATGGAGGGAGATTCTCTATGTGTCTGGACCCGGGCTATGACATGGGTTTGGGTGTCGGGAGATTCACTCTGGTGTGGATATATCACACATCTCCTCTTTTAAATTTCTTTCAAGACGCTTTTCAACAGAGTTAGAACAATGTTGCTTCGCCCATCGTCTGTTCTGAAAAATAGAATCAGTAAACTGTGAATGTGACTTCACAGCGTCAATTACATCCGGGGTATTCAGACACAGAATGGGAATCCTTTCACCCATCCCCATCAGGCATTCCAGGCATCAGGTCAAAAGTGAAGATCCCGCCAAACGGCCCGATCACACAGACTTCGAAGGTTTGGAGTTAGAGTGAAGCTTTTCATGCACTTTCCTTAACAAATAGTCCAGTTGGCAGACATACAGAGGAGTTCCAAACACATTCTCCAAAAAAAAATGGCCAGGATCAGACACCGAGTCAAGATGGCAAAACACGTTCCCAGCACATACTAACTCAACCAGACACAGAATAAAGTTGTTTCCACACCGTCTCATCGCACAATCCTCGGTTAAGACAGAGAATGAAGAGCTCCCTTCACTCCGTCCAGTAACACACTCCCGGGGTCAGACACAGAGTGAAGCTCCCTGCTCACCGTTCTATCACACGCTCCCGGGGCCAGAGACTGAGTGAAGCTCCCTCCACACCGTCCCATCCCGGGGTCAGACACAGTGTGAATCTGCCACCTCACAGCTGGATTGAGAAACAGAGCGAAACTCCCTCTTCACTCCATAACTCCCCTCTCACCAATCACCAGTTTTTCAGGGTTCCCGTAGTCTCCAACATTGTGTCTGTCTCAGAGATAATAAATGTGTGTGAGACCAGAGGTAGAACAGAGGAGGGAGGGGGAGTGGAGAGAGTGCTGTGGACAGGTGGTGAGTTTGCAATCACTGGGACACTGGGAGGAAATGGTGTGAAACCACACGACCGGACTCTATGCACAGAGACGTAGAGAAACTGAGAACCGAGAGATCGATATCTGGTGGAAATGCGCCGAAATGACACCAGCTGTGTGCAAGGGACTTGACCATGTGTCTGACCCCGTGATTATGTGATGGGACGGTATAGAACAGAGAAAAGAAAACAACGTTGTGCCGACCGGAATGCCCTGCCTCCCATATAAAGCACCAACGTAAATTCCTCCATATAGCTGTCTAGTAGTCTCTCAAATTTAACTACTGTATGTTTTTCCAGCATACATCCAGCATACCGGCAAATGTCTCCTGTACCCTTTCCAATGCTTCAACATCCTCCCTATAGGGAAGCGACCAGAATTGGACACAGTAATCCAAGTGTCGCCTTACCAGGGTTTCAGAGAGCTGCATCATTACCCGCGACTATTAGACTCTATCCCTCGACTTATGAAAGCTAACACTCCACAGGATTTCGTAACTACCCTATCTACTGTGAGGCAAATTTCAGGGATCTCTGGACATGTACCCCCAGATCCCTCTGATCCTCCACACTACCACGTATACTGCCATTTACTTTGTACTCTGCCTGGGAGAATGTCCTTCCAAAGTTCCCAACTTCATACCTCTCCGTATTGAACGACATCTGCCACTTCTCAGCCCACTTCTGAATCCTATCAATGACTCTCTGCAATCTTCGACACTCCTCTACACTATCGACAACACCACCAAACTTTGTGTCGCCTGCAAAACGGCCATCCGACCTAGCTCCCTTAACCTCTGATCACAATGCATACTCTCTAAACCAGGCAGCATCCTGGTAAATCTCCTTTGCACACTTTCCAATGCCTCAACATCCTTCCTATAGTGAGCCGACGGGAACTGGACACAATACTGCAAGTGTGGGCTTATCTGTGTTTTACAGAGCTGCATCAATAAACCGTGACTCTTAAACTCTGCCCCTCAGCTTATGAAAACTAATACCCCATTGGCAGCCTTAACTACACTATCTACACGTGAAGCAACTTACCTGAATCTCTGGACATGTACCCCTCGATCCCTCTGCTTCTCCACACTCCCAAGTATCCTTCCATTTACATTGTACTCTGACTTGGGGTTTGTCCTCCCAAAATGCACAACCTCAGACTTCATGAACCGCGTTGAACTCTGTCTGCCAATTCTCAACCGACCTCTGCATCCTATCAATGTCTCTCTGCAACCTTCGGAAATCCTCTGCACTATCGACTACACTACCAAATTTTTTGTAGTCTGCAAACTCACCCTTCTACCCTCACATCCAGGTCGTTAATAAAGATCACGAAAAGCAGAGGTCCCCGAACCGATCCCTTTGGAACTACACTAGTCAAAAAACTTCCAATCCGAATTTACTCCTGTACCACAACCCTCGGCTTTCTGTAGCCAAGCCAATTCTGAATCCACCTCGGCTAACTTCCCTGGATCCTATGCCATCTGACTTTCTGAATAAGCCTACCGTGAGGATCCTTCTCAACTGCCTTACTAATCTACATGTAGATTACATCCACTGCACTACCCTCAGTTATATGCCTGGTCACCTCCTCAGAGAACTCTATCAAACTTGTTAGACACGACCTGCCTTTCATAAGACTATGCTGACTCTCCCTGATCAGACCATGATTATTGAATGGCCCATAGATCCAATCTCTAAGAAGCTATTCCAACAGCTTTCCCACCACCGACGTAATGCTCACTGGTATATAATTACCCGGACTATCCGTACTTACCTATTTAAAGAAGGGGGCAATATTAGCCCCCCTGCAATCCTGCGGTACCATTCCCGAGGACAACGAGGACAAAAATATCCTAGCCAGAGGCTCAGGAATATTTTCTTCGCCTCCTGGAGCAGTCTGGGCAATATTCCTTCGGGCTCCGGGGAATTATCAACACTAAAGTATTTTAAGAACGCCAACGCCTACTCTCCCTTAATATCAACTTGCCCCAGATCATCACCCTCACTCATATTGTCCTCACCGAAAAAAGTTTTCCCATTAATGAATACCGAATACAAGTAATTATTGAAGACCTCCGTTCCACAGCCTCCAGGCTCATCTTCCCACCTTTGTCTCTAATCGGTCCTATCTTCACTCCTCCCATCTTATTGTTCCTAACATAATTGAAGAATGCCTTGGGGTTTTCCTTTTCACTACTCGCCAAGGCCTTCTCATGTCCCTTTCTTTGTCTCCTCAGCCCCTTCTCAAGCTCCTTTCTTTCTACCCTATATTCCTCAATAGCCCCTTCTGAACCTTTCTTCCAAAACCTCATGTATGCTGTCTTCTTCCACCGGATTGGATTTTCCACCTCACTTGTTATCCATGGTTCCTTCACCCTACCATTCTGTATCACAGCGGGACCAATTAATCCATAACATCCTGCGAGAGATCCGGAAACATCGACCACATGTTCATAGTACATTTCCCTGCAGAAACATCATCCCAATTCACACACGCATGTTCTAAATTTATAGCCTCGTAATTTGTCATTCCCCACTTAAAATGTTCTCCGTCCTCTCTGTGTTTTTACCGTTTTCCATGAGGCAAATGGAGGCAGATGAACTCTCTGTCTGATACCGGTAGGGTGTAATTGTACGGCGTGGAGGGAGATCCACGACGTGACTGACTACGGGATCGTGTGATCAAACGGCGTGGAAGGAACTTCAACATGTGTTTGACACCGTGAATATGTGATGAGACAGTAAGGAGTGAGGTCCAATGCTTGTCTGTCCACGGAGTGTGTAATTGGACGCCTTAGAGGGAGCTTCACTCTTTCTGAACATGGGGCTGTGTGATGGGTTTTTGTGGAGGGAGATTCACTCCGTGTCTGACCCCGGGAGTGTGTGATGGGACGCTGTGGATGGAGATTCACTCGGTGTCCGACTCCGGGAGTGTGTGATGGGAGGTGTGGAGGGAGATTCAGTCTATGTCTGACCCCGGGAGTGTGTGATGAGACGGGTTAGAGGGAGCTTCAGTCTGGTGTGTATGTATCATCTGTGTGGCTCACACATACCTCCTCCTCTTTTCAATGTACTTCGCTTGGAAAGAGAGTTAGAACAGTGATGCCTCGTCCCATCGTCTTTTCTGGAAAATAGGACCAATTTACAGTGAATCTCTCTCCAAACCGTCCATTACATCCGCCGTTAGTCAGACACAGAATGGATATCCTTTCACAATGGGCCATCACATATTCCCGGAGTCATCTGTAAAGAGAAGATCCCTCCGAACCACCCAATCACAGAGACTCGCAGGTTTAGAGACAGAGTGATGCTCCCTCTGCACTCTCACATCAAATCGGCCTGTTGACATGCATAAAGAGAAATTCCCGAACCACTCTCCTAAAACACATTCCCGGGATCAGACATGGAGTTAGGATCGCAAAGCACAGTCCCGACACATACAAACAGCGTTAGGCACAGAGTAAAGTTGCATCCGCACCGTCCGATCTCAGACTCCCGAGATCAGACTCAGAGTGTAGCTCCCTCCACACAATCCCATCACACAGTGAGGATCTCTCCGCACAGTCCCATCAAACAACCCCTTGATCAGAAACAGAGAGAAGCTTCGTACCCACCGTCCCATCACACTCTCCCGTGGTCAGACTCGGAGTGATGCTCCCTGCACATCATCCCCTCACACAGTCCCGGGGTCAGAAAAAGACTGAAGCTTCATACGGAGAGACCCGTCATCCATTCTCGGAGTCAGCCACAGAGTGAAGCTCCCTTAACCTCCTTCCATTACTCAGCCCCATGGGCAGACACAGAGTGAAGCTCCTTCCACAACATTCGATCACACACTTCTTGGGTCAGAAACGGAGTGAAGCTCCCCTGCGGACGGCCCCATCACTCTCTCCCGCAATCAGAAACAGAGTGAATGTCCGTCTTCTCCGACACAGCGCACAGTCCCTCGGTCAGACAAAGAGTGAAGCTCCCCTCCACACCGTCCCATCCCACACTCACGGGGTCAGACACAGAGTGAATCTCCCTCCACACCGTCCCATCTCACACTCCCGGGGTCAGACACAGAGTGAATCTCCTTCCTCACCGTCCCATCACTCAGTCCCGGGGTCAGTCACAGACAGAATCTGCCGCCTCGCAGTCCGCTAACAGTGTAACGGATTCAGAAAGAGAGATAACCACACACTTCACTCTCTCTCCCCCCTCTCACGAATAACCAGCTCTTAACCGTTCCTGTACTCTCCAACAGTGTGTCTGTCTCAGAGATAATAAGTGTGTGTGAGACCAGAGGTAGAACTGTGGAAGGAGGGGGAGTAGAGAGAGAGACTGTGGAGGGGTGTACAGTTTGCAGTCACTGGGAGGACGAGGGAATAAACCACACGGTCGGCCTTTGCTCACAGAGACGTAGAGGAGCTGACAACCAAGAGATCGATATCCGGTGCAAATGAGAATAAATAATACCAACGGTGTGCAAGGAGATTCACCATGTGTCTGAGAAAGGGAGTGTGTGAAGGGACGGTGTGGAGGGAGATTTATTCTGTCTCTGACCCCGGGCGTGCGTGAAGGGACGGTGTGGAGGGAGCTTCATTCTGTGTCTGATCCCTGGAGTGTGTGACACCGGGAGTGTGTGATGGGACGGTGAGGAGAGAGCGTCACCATGTGCCTGATGGGGCGGTGTACAAGGAGCATCCCTCGGTTTCTACCAAGGGTGTATGTGGTGGAACGTTGTGGAGAGAGGGAGGGTGTGATGAGACGGTGTGGAGGGAAATTCACTCTGTGTCTGACCCCGGGAGTGTGAGATGGGACGCTGTGGAGGGAGATTCACTCTGCGTCTGACATTGGGCGTGAGTGATGGAACGGTGTGGAGGGAGATTCACTCTGTGTTTGACCCCGGGCGTGTGTGATGGGATGGTGAGGTGGGAGATTCAATCTGAGTCTGACCCCGGGAGTGTGTGATGGGACGCTGTGGAGGGAGATTCACTCAGTGTTTGACCCCGGGCGTGTGTGATGAGACGGTGTGGAGGGAGATTCAATCTGTGACTGCGCCCGAGAGAATGTGGTAGGACTGTATGGACGGAGCTTATCTGGGTGTCCGACCTCCAGATGGAGTCGGATGAAGTGGAGGGTGCTTCACTCTGGTGTGGATTTATGACACATCACTCTTGCTCTTTTGAATTTATTTCAAGAAGCTTTGAAACAAAGTTAGAACAATGTTGCTTCGCCCCATCCTTTCACACCGGCCCATCACACATTCCAGGTGTCAGGTGTAAAGTAAACATCCCACCGAACCTTCTGATCAAACAGACTCAGCGGGTGACAGACAGAGTGAAGCTCCTCATGCACTCTCCCATCAAATAGTCCTGTTGTTTTCTAAACTCAGTCCCAGCGCATACTCATTTGGCTAGACGGCCTCTCCCTCTCTCCCTCTCTCTCTCTCTCTCTCTATCTCCATCACTCTCCCTCTCGTTCTCTCTCTCTCATGCAGACACAGACACAGCCGCGACGACACATCTCCTCCCGCAGCGCCACCACTTTATCCACTACCCTTACCCCCAATTCCGAAGCCCCCATTTCGTTTCACCTCGCCGCTTACTTACCGTGGAGGAAATAACTAATCCCCACTGTCCAGTGAGCGGCGCCATTCACGGAAACTGTACAGACGGTCCGGTCACATTTCAGTCCAGTGGTTTCTTTCACTGTGAGCGGGAGAGAATGGGAAGGTAGAAGGTGGGATAGAGATGGTGGGGAGACAGAAAGAGAAGGCTTCGTGAGGAGGGCAGTGAGATAGAAAGGCTGACGGAAGAGAGGGAGTAGAGGAAAAAAAATGAGAGACCATGAGAGAGGAGTGAATTTGAAGCAGGTTAGCGGCATTCAATAAACAATATGCAATAGACAATAGGAACAGAAGTAGACCGTTCGGCCCTTCGAGCCTGCACCGCCATTCTGAGATCATGGCTGATCATCCTCTATCAATATTACCTTCTCCCCATTTCCCTCAGTTCCCCTTTCCATAAAGATACCTAACTAGATCCTTCATTAAAGCATCCAGAGAACTGGCCTACATTGCCTACTGAGGCAGTGTATTCCGCACCCTCAAAACTCTCTGGGAGAAGAAGTTTTTACTTAACTCTTTTCTAAATGACCTACCTCTTTTTCTCAAAACATCCCCTCTGTTACTGGACTCTTCCAGCATCTGGAACATAGTTACTGCCTCTATCTTGTCCAATCCTTTAATAATCTTATAAATTGCAATCAGATCCCCTCTCAATCTCCTTAATTCCAGCGTTTACAAGCCCAGTCTCTCGAACGTCTGCGTAAGACAGTCCGGACATCCCAGGAATTCCCCTTGTGAATCTACGCTGCACTTCCTCTGCAGCCAGGACGTCCTTCCTTAACCCTGGGGACCAAAACTACAACATTCTCCAGTTGTGGTCCTCACCAGGGCTCTGTACAAATACAAAATGATTTCCTTGCTGTTGTACTCACTTCCCTTTGTAATAAAGGCCTACATTCCAGTAGCCTTCTTCACTGCCTGCTGCACTTGCTCATTCACCTTCAGTGACTGATGAACAAGGACTCCTAGATCTCTTTGTATTTCTCCCTTACCTAACTCTACACCGTTCAGATAATTATCTGCCTTCCGGTTCTTACTCCCAAAGTGGATAACCTCTCACCTATTCACATGAAACGTCATCTGCCAAGTATCTGCCCACTCACTCAGTCTATCTAAGTCATCCTGCATTCTCCTAACGACCTTATCACATGTCTCACTGCCACCCAGCTTAGAATCAGCAGCAAACTTGTTGATGTTATTCTAAATGCCTTCATCTAATTAGTTGATGGAAATCGTAAACGGCTGTTGTCCCAATACCGAGCCCTGTGGCACCCCACTAGTCACTACCTGCCATTCCGAGACACACCCATTCACAGTTAACCTTTGCATTCTATCTGCCAACCAGTTTTCGATCCATGTCAATATCTTCCCCCAATGCCATGTTTTTACTCAACACTCACATATGTGGCACCTTATCAAATGCCTTTTGAAAATCGAGGTACACTACATCCACTGGATCTCTCTTGTCTAAGTTCCTGGTTACACCCTCAAAAAACTCCAATGGATTAGTCAAGCATGATTTGCCCTTGGTAAATCCATGCTGGCTCGGACCCATCCTATCACTGCTATCTAGATATGCCACTATTTCATCTGTAATAATGGACTCTAGCATCTTCCCCACTACTGAAGTTAGGCTGACAGGACGATAGTTCTCTGTTTTCTACCTTCCTCCTTTCTTAAAAAAGTGGGATAACATTAGTCATTGTCCTATCTTCAGGAACTGATCCTGAATCTAAAGAACATTGGAAAATGATTACAAATGCATCCGCAAATTCCATAGCCAACTCCTTTGGTACCCTAGGATGCAGACCATCTGGACCTGGGGAATTGTTAGCCTTAAGTACCATCAGTCTACTCATCACCGTGTCCTTCCTAATGTCAATCTGTTTCATTTCCTCTGTTACCCTATGTCCTTGGCCCATCCATACATCTGGGAGATTGCTTGTGTCTTCCCTAGTGAAGACAGATCTAAAGTACTTAATAAATTCTTCTGCCATTTCTCTGTTTCCCATAACAATTTCATTCTTCAAGGGCCCAACATTGTTCTTAACTATCTTCTTTCTCTTCACATATCTAAAAACATTTTTGCTATCCCCCTTTATATTTCTGGTTAGCTTGCGTTCGTACCTCATTTTTTCGGCCCGTTTGCCTTTTTGGTTATGTTCTGTTGTTCCTTAAAAACTTCCCAATCATCTGGCCTCCCACTCACTTTCGCTCTGTCATACTTACAGTTTTTTAATGCTATGGAATCTCTGACTTCCTTTGTCAACCGCTGTGGCCCCTTCCCCCCTTTGAACCCTTCCTTCTCCGGGTGATGAACTGATTTTGCACCTTGTGCATTCTTCCCAAGAATACCTGCCAGTGTTGTTCCACTGTCTTTTCTGATAGGATATCCGTCCATTTAACTTTGGCCAGCTCCTCCCTCAGGGATCCATAGTCTCCTTTGTTCATCTGCAACACTGACTCCTCCGAGCTGCCCTTCTCCTTCTCAAATTGCAGATAAAAACATCATATTATGGTCACTATCTCCTAATGGCTCCTTTACTTCAAGTTCGCTTACGCATTAATGGGTTAGAAATAGGGAGAAGGTGAGGGGAAAGTTGGGGACGCAGAGAGAGAAAATTATAGACAGAAGGCGTTGGAGGGTTTTTGAGAGAGCTCCAGAACTCCGTCTGCGGGTCTGACATCACTGCTATTTTTATTTTTTGCTGCCTGTTTGCCGGCCCAGTCAGTGTAGCCGCACGCTTTCAATACTTCTCTGAAATACTGAGAACGCCCAGGTTCTGTTCCAATGGGTGAAGAGAGTCATACCTCAAACACCGCTCAGCGAGTTTTGGTTTCCTGTAAACTTCCATGTCTAAATATATGCACAGAGGGCCTGAATAAACAGGATGTTGCGGTGGGTGATGAGCTGTTGGTTCTAAACCTCTCGGACAGTAAATGCAATTTATCCGCCCTAGAGAGGGAATAGAAGACAAAAAGAGAGAGCTCGAGAGTGAAGCCAAATTGATTCCCTCCAAAAATCAGCCATCTCCATTTCTACCCCTCTCTCTACATTGTTCCCAATTTTTTGACCTCCCTTGTTTCAGTGATACCCTTTTCTGACACGTCACTCACTATTCTCTCTCCTCCAAACCCTAACTTTCCCCTCACTCGCTCTCCCTCTGTTTCTCCCCACTCTCACTACTCCCCCCCCCCCCCCGCCACTCTCATCCCTCCAGACCACCCTCCTCTCACACCCTCAATCTCTCTCTCCTCCAGCACTTGCACCCCAGGCTCTCGGCTCCTCTCTTTATCAGCTGCTCATCCGGTGGTTGTGTCGCTCGGATCTATTGGTCGACACGGGCTTTCTCTGACAACGGTTACTTCCCCTCGCTGAGCTCAGAGACGCAGAGGATCCTCGGCAGGATGGACAACAGAGAGACATACACGAATATCCAGCTCGTAAATTCCAACTCACCGTCTCCATTGAAAGGTCTGTGCGGCAGGGACAGAGGGAGGGAATTTCAATCTATTTCGAAACCCGGGAGTGTGCGATGCGGGGTTGTGAAGAGAGATTCAATCTGTCTCTGACCCCGGGAGTTTATGATTGGACAGTGTGGATGGAGATTCACTCTGTATCTGTCCCCGGGGGTGTGTGATGGTACGGTGTGGAGGGGGATTCACTCTGTGTGTGACCCCGGGAGTATGTGAACGGGACGGTGTGGGGGAAGCCTCACCCTGTTTCTGACTCTCACTGTTATGTCCACAAAAGACCCTGATGTATCGTACGTGAAACTCAATTTCAAGACATTCTCTGTTCCCCGGGTCCGGACGAATGGAGGTCAGTTTCACTTTGTTGGTTTGACTCTGTTCAGCTGATGTGTCTCTTCCTGTCGTAAAATCTCATCGCAAATACACCGTTAACCCTAATTATTCCCTGGTAGACAATGTCAGAGACAACTCGTGCGAGACTGGATGAGAATCGAGCAGTCGGTGCAGAGAACGCCATGAGATTTTTTGTGTGGTGGGAGTACCTTGAGACGGGTTTAAACTGGGGGCACTCAGGGGAGCTGTGTGATGGGGCGGGTGCGGGAGAAGGGAGTGCTGTGGCATGGTCGGTGAGCAGGAAACACCTTGTGAAGACTGGCATGGAGGGAAGAGGGTGGGAAGAGGCAGTGAGGAACCCTAACTCTAAAAATAATGTTGAGTAATGTGGAAATTGTCTTCCAATAATTTGTTCCAGTAAAACTCTTAAATTTGTCCAAAAAGTTTGAATTTTAGAACAAGATCAAGTAGAATATAAAAAAGTACCAATTTCGTGATTACGTCGGAAACTCTGATCAGATAAATTTGTGTTTAATTAATTTATTTTTTGTGGCGTAATATACAATTGATGAAAAAAATTATATTGCACTAATCTTAACCGGACCTTTGTTGTATTTGTCATAATACCAAGACATATTCTTGATCAATTTGTTTCTTCAATTTTACTATTCAAGTCAGTTTCCCAATTTTGTCTTGACTTATGAATTCCTTGTTTAATTGTCTGTTTTTGTTCAAACTATACGTTCAAGAAATATTTTGTTTTAACTTTTCCTTTTTGACTTAATGCTTTTATTTCATTAGATTTCGGCAATAACATTGTTTTTGACCCAATTTTTCTCTTAAATAAGCCCTTAATTGGAAATTACAAAACAAAATGTGTTGGTTGATATTTTGAATTTATTCTATAATTGATCAAATGACATTAATATACCTCCTTCAAAACAATCTCTTATATATCTAATCTCTATTTGAAACCAGTTGTATAACAGTTGATTATCCATTGTAAAAGGACTAAGTTTATTTTGAAATAAAGGTCTCTTTGCTGATACAGATTTCCTTATCTCTTCATCACATTTATTTTATTCCATAGATCAATCAAATGTTTTAATCTAGGGAATTCTTTCATTTCCCGTATCCATTTAGATTCCCATTTATATATAAAATCTTCTGGTGTATTTTTCTCCTCTTTTATCCAGTTCTATTCTAATCCATGCCGCTTTATCTTTAAGTTGATTTGCTTTATAATAATTCATAAAGTTTGGAAGTTGTAACCCTCCTAGATAAATTTCCATGCCAATTTTTCCAATGATATTCTTGACATCTTTCCAAAGGAACTTCCTCACTCATTTATTTAACTCTTGAAAAAACTTGTGTGGTAGTTGTATTGGTAGTGTTTGGAATAAGTATTGTAATCTAGGGAATATATTCATTTTTACGGCATTTACTCTACCTACTAATTTTATTGGTAATATCATCCATTTATCAAAATCTTGAATTTTTTTTCAATAATGGTCAATAATTTAATTCATATAAGTTCTTTATATCATTATCAACCCTTATACCGAAATATGTTATCCCACTTATCGGCCATCTAAATTGAGTTAATAATCGACATTGACTATAATCTCCTTTAGTAAGAGGTAGAATTTCACATTTAGCCTAATTTATTTTGTAGCCTGATATTTTCCCATATTCTTCCAATCTAGAAGATTATTTACGCAGCGAGTTGAATGGGTTTGTTAAATAAAGCAGAACATCGTCAGCAAATAAGTTAATCTTCTATTCCTTATGGTTAACTCTGAAAACCTTAATATCTGGGTCCATTTTAATTAATTCAGCTAATGCTTCTATCTCCAACACAAATAAAGCAGGTGATAATGGACAACCTTGCCCAGTTGACCTTGTTAACTGAAATGGTGTTGAAATTTGAACATTTGTCACTACTTTAGCTTTGGGATTATTATTTAAGGCTTTAATCCATTTTATACTCCTAATCTATTTTTCTCCAATACCTTAAATAAAAAAAATCCCATTCCAATCTATGAAATGCTTTTCCTGCATCTAACGCAACTGCACACTCATTTCCTCCTTCTGTTGTGCCGAATGAATTATACTAAGTAAACGGGTTACAATATCTGCCGATTGTCTGTTTTTGATAAATCCTGTTTGATCCATATGTATTAATTTTGCTAAGTATTTAGATAACCGTCTAGATAAATTTTCTGCTATTATTTTATAGTCAGTGTTTAACAAAGAAGTGGGTCTATAAGATGTTGTCTTTAAAAGATCTCTATCTTTTTCTGGCAATACTATTAAGATAGCTGTCGAAGAAGATTCTGGAAGTTTATGTGTTCTTTCCGCTTGCTATATTAACTCCATAAAAGGAGGAATTAATAAATCTTTAAACTTTTTTTAAAAATTCGGGCGGAAAACCATCTTATCCTGGGGATTTATTACTTTGAAGTGATCCCAGAGCTTCTGCGACCTCTTTTAATGTGAAAAGCATATCTAATCCCTTCTGTTCTTCCGAGCTCAATTTTGGAAGAGATATTTGTGATAAAGATCTTTCTCTCTTGACATTGTTATTTTGTGATTCTAATTGATACAGTTCGGAATAAAAATTCCAAAAAGTTTCATTAATTTCTAAAGGTGTGTAAGCAATTTTAATTACTGCTGTTCTAATTGCATTTATCATTTTAGAAGTCTGGTCTGTTTTTAACTGCCAAGCAAGAACCTTATATTTCACCTAGTTCATAAAATCTCTGTTTAGTTCTCATAATTGTTTTTTTTTTTCTGTTCGATATTTCTGCAGTGTCTTTTTGCTGTCATATATCTTTGATATTCTTTTTCTAATTTTGTAATCTCTTTTTCCAATTGATCTATTCCTATCAAATATTCCTTCTTAATTTTAGAAGTGTAACATTATCTGGCCTCTTACATATGCGGTCATTGCTTCCAACAATATGAATTTATAATCAACTGAATGTGTATTTGTATCTAAATGAACTGAATCTGCATTTTCATAAAATCACAGAAATCTTGATTTTTTAATCATATTAAATTAAATCTCCATCTATAAATCGATTCTTTTTTATCTATTATTATCATTGTCATTATCAAAGGAGAATGATCTGACAATGTTCTCGTTTTATATTGCATATTTCTCACTCAGTCCTGAGTATTCGTTGTTAATAGGAAAAAATCTATCCTTGAATAAGTTTTATGTCAATTTGAATAAAATGAATAATCTCTTTCATTTGGGTTAATTCTTCTCCATATATCAATTAAATTTAAATCTTTCATCAACGATAAAGTTAATTTTGCTACTTTTGATTTTATAACAACCTTTGTTTATCGATCTTAAACTGGATCTAGACAAAAGTAAAAATCTCCACATAATAATATTTTGTCATGTGCGTCAGCCAAATTCAAAAAGAACTCTTGTATAAGTTTTGCATCATTTTCATTCGGTGCATTAATATTCATGAGTACATCGTTCTGAAAAAAAAAATGACAATGTATAATTACATATCTGCCCGCCGAATCAACTAATACATTTTTGTATTTTAATTAGTAAAGTTTTATTAACCAAAATTGCAACTCCTCTGGCCTTTGAGTTAAATGAAGCCGCAATAACATTTCCAACCCAATCTCTTTTTAATTTCTGATGTTCTATCTCTGTTAAGTGTGCTTCTTGTAAAAAAAACAATATCTATTTTCATTTTCTTAATATATGTTAAAATTATTTTTCTTTTCACTGGCACATTAACATTAAAACTTTAAAAATTCAGTAAATTAGTCATTGTTGTTAATTGGGTTACTCCAATCTATAATAATACCTAATCGTTCAACTTCCGTGGTACCTTTGGGAGTATTTTTAAAATTCTCCTTGTTTCTATGTGTGTCCCCACCGATCATCCAGGCAAAGAAAGAAAGATAGATAAATAGATTATTTAAAAAAAAACAATATACGCCCCACTTCTAATTTTGTGGATAAAAAAATATAACATTACCCTCCTCTGTTGTACGGGTCATTGCAATCGCCATGTTTACCAGGAGAATCCCGTAGCAATCGATCCGAAGCTCCCCCAGCTCCTCCGCAACATAGAAAAGTATACATATGAAGAATAAAATAATAAAACTACTCTCAATTGATATTTCTCAAATGTTTTAACTTTCTCCCCTGTATCTTATAATTTAAATAAATTTAAATATTCTTCCTTCGTTAAATACCCATCAAATCCATTCACTTTTCCTGTATCATCTTTAATCCGTTTCGCTTTGAAACATTTGAGTGTTGTTAGTGAATATTTGCGAGTTTTTGTGCGAACACTTCCGCATCTCGATAATCGGTTAAAACAATCTTCTTTTTCCATCCTCCAAAAAATTATCGGTGTTGCCGAATGACGCATTATGAATTTATAACCCTTTTCCCATGAAACATTTTTCGCTGGGTTAATTTACTTCTTTCTCTTCCATAGGCTATAACTTATATCAGGATAGAAAAGAACTGCTTTCCCTTTTACCATCAATGGCTCGTTTCTCTTTCTGGCACATGGGGCAGCCGCCTTGGGGATCTTTTCTTTATCTTGGTATCTTAAGCAATTTCTCAAAATTGATCGTGGATGTTGATCAACTTGAAGTTTTGATCTTAAGGCGCGATGAGTCCTTTCAATTTCAATTAACAGGGATCCTTCTTCCATTTCCAAGTTTTACGTAATCCATTTTTGAAAAAAAATATTGGATCTTCTTCTTCTACATCTTCTTTAAGTCCAACAATCTTAATATTGTTTCGTCTGCTAAATTTTTTAAGCATGTCCACTTTTTCCAATAACTCTTTTCTTTCTGATGTCCAGGCAGAAATATTATCTCACATTTTGTTCATTCTTTCAACAATGTCTTCCTTTATTACTTCCAAGTCTGTATTTCTCTTATCCATTTTGTCCTCTTTTTATAATTTTGTCAAACATAATCTTCATATATTTTATATCATTTTTATTGCTTTTAATACGTTTATTTTTTCTAATTTACGCATTATTTGCATCGAAGATTTTTCTATATTCCCATAAAAACTTTTCCCTCCATCTTCGTCTGATTTATCCAGAGAATCTGAATCTACCGCAGATTCACTTTCATTTCCGGTTTCAATCGGATCTGCGATTTGTAGTTCAAGTTGCTCGCGTTTGTGCATGCTCTTTCTTTCAACTTTACGCAATTCTTGTTGGTCGTTTTATTTAGAAATGGTTGATATTGCCGCAGTTTCCTGTTCTGTAAAATGTAAAATGTACTTGAGCACGCTGTTCTTTTGTAGCGGCGGGCCTTGATTCTGTTCCAACTTGCGTTGCTCTTCATGGTAATAGTTTTCTTCGTCTTCTGTTTTTGAGACATAGTTTGAAACAATCCGGAGAAGTTTATAAGTAACTTTTTAAAAGTATTTACTAAGTTTTCTTCACTTGAACATTAATTTACTGATTTTTTACGGGAGAGCTGGATTCCCACGTCTCGATCCTACGTCATCCCGTGACGTCCCCGATCCAGCTCGGCTTTGAGGGAATCTACTCCCTCTGAGGGAAGTGCAGAGGTTCGTGAACAATTCACAGCATATCCGGGTATCAGCCTCACCCCCACGGACTCGTTCTGCACTTTCCGCTAAAGCAGACAGCCAGCCTGGATAATTCTCTTACACCCCAACACCTCCTATCGGTGGAAGATGCGAAAGCACATTCAACCCCGCTGTTATCAGACATTTGAACAGTCCACTATTCCCGTAAGATGTATTCTTGACCTCAAAGTTTAACTCGCCGTTGCCCTTGTCCCTGATGGACTGCCTGAACTGCACATTTAGCATTCTCTGACTGGTTTACCCTGTTCTATTCTCGTGATGTGATCGGTGTCTATGGCATTCCACTGGGACTCTCCTGTCTGTGACGTATCTGTCGGGGTTGTAAGGAGGGAGGACAGTGGTAGAGACGGTTAGGAGGGGGCATTGAATAAAACTTAAACCTCTCTCTCACTTTTCTAACCTCACACTCTTCGTTCCTCTCCCTTGTATCCCCTCCCTCCCCTTCCCTCACTCCATCTCCTCTCTCTATCCTCTCTCCCTTTATCACCCTGTCCCTCTCTGAGAATCGTTACCCATTGTCTCCCATTGTCCCTTGATCTTCGCCCTTTCCTCTCACTGTCATCCCCTCCGAAACTATACCCGATCCATCTACCACTGTCTCGAGGATTGCCGCCCATCTGCCCTTCATGCCCTCCTTTTGTACATCTTCGCTTTCTCCAATGCTGTCTCCCCGCGCTCTTTCATTGGGGTGGGGGCATCTTCTCCCAGTGGTATGTGTTTCTCAATGGGACTAGGCAGAGAAATGCGAAATGAACAGGCACTCCCTCTCCCCTCAGATCATTTTCAGTCTCCGAACAAATCCCATTGTCCCATCGTCTCCCAACAGATTTATGACTGTTCCGAAATGTATCCCAATATTCCACACCCTTCTCCCAGCCCTGTGCCGGGCCCAGATTAATCCTGTTGCTTTTCTCTCTACCCAAAGCTTCGTGTCTGTCTCCTGACATATCCCACTAAACTGTGCTCTCCCCATAGCATTGGCTGATCGGCAGAAAAGAGAGAGTGGGACTAAAGGGATATGATTCTGGTTGTCAGCCGGTTACCAGTGGAGCTCCACAGGGCTCGCTGTTGGGACCGCAGATTTCTATGATGGTTGTCAATGACTTGGACCATGGGATTCATGGATTTGTGGAAATATTTGAGGATGATACAACGATATGTGAAGGAACGGGTAGCGTTGAGGAAACAGAGAGCCTGTAGAGCGCCTTAGATAGTTTAGCGGAATGGGCAAAGAAGTGGAAAATGCAATACAATATTGGAAAATGTATGGTCATGCACATTGGTGGATGAAATAAACAAGCAGACAATTATTTAGATAGTGAGAGAATTCAAAATGCAGAGTCAAATCAGATTTGGGAGTCATTGTGCCTCAGACCCTAAAGGTTAACCTCCAGGTTGAGTTGGTGGTGAAGAAAGCGAAGGAAATGTTGACATTAATTTCTAGATGTATAGAATATAAGCCTAGGGATGTGATGTTGAGTCACCAAAAGACACTCGTGACACCACACTGAGAGTATCGAGCGCAATTTTGTTCTCCTTGTTTTAGACAAGATATACTGACATTGGAGAGGCTTCAGAGAAGATTCACCAGGAGGATTCAAGAAATTAAAGCTTTCCTGTCTGAGGAAAACCGGGCAGCTCGGCTTCTATTCCCTGGAGTTCGGGAGGATGAGGGGGCATCTCATAGAGAGTTAGGGAATGTTGAAAGGCCTGAACAGATTCGATATGGAAAATGTTATTTCCAATGTTCAGCGATTCTGGGACAAGAGGGAACCACTTCCGGATTGAAGGACGTCCGTTTAGAACTGAGATGCGGAGAAATTACTTCCGTCAGAGGCTGTTAAATCTGTGGAATTTGATGCCTCGAGCGGCTGTGAAATCAAGTCATTGGATGCATTTAGGGCAGAAAGTGATATAGGCTCTTGATTTGCCCGGACAGCAAAGTGTATGGGGAGAAGGCAGCGGAGTGGAGATGACTGGAAGTATTGGATCAGCCCATGATTGAATGGCGGGGCAGACGCGATGGCCCGAATGGCCTCGTTCTGCCATTATACCTTATGGTCTCATGGTCTTGTGGTCTCTCCGCAGGTGCGCATGACCAGCAGTCGAAAGTGAAGATCGGAAATAGACTGTGCCGTCTTGTCTGCCTACTCTGCCTAGTTACATCCGCCCTCATCGTGATAGTGGTCCGTCTCTCGATCCTTGGTGAGTGGAACCGGCTCCGTGTGGAGTCAGACCGTAAATAAAGAGACTGGAATAAACTGTTATTGTAAAACAGCACAGCGACACCGACACGACCCTTACCGTAACACCGATTAAAACCCATCACCATAACACAGACACACCCCTAACCGTGATAAAAACACGGCCTGAACCGTAACACAGTCAAGACTCGTTCTGACAACCACACGACATTTACTGTCGACCTCGTCCCGGCCGCCGAAACAAGCAAAACCGAGGTCTCGAGGCCTTCTCCTCCGGAGATTCCGGACCGCACGGTAGCAGCGGCAGCGAAGCGGGCATTTCAGAAGATTCTCCAGATGTTCCTCCGCCTCTCACGTCTGTCTCCATCAAATCAGGATTGTGCTCGGATCCCTACTTAACAAGTAACAGATATCCATCTCCAGAGAGGCCGCGCGCGCTGCGTCGCGCCGCCATTTCCTCCTCCTTTACTGGGACACCCTTCACCGTCACACCGACATAAAACTCTCTGTGACCCGTGCGGTAGCGCGATGCTGACTCACGTATCACTGCAAACGCGAAACATCCTTCACCATCTCTCTCAGTATCGCAGATTCTGCATTCTAAGGTCACCTCCGACCGAAACTGCCATGAGTTGAACTCAACCCTGCAATCCAAGCTTTCTGCACTCAACTGTAATCTGTCCCTTCTTAAAGGAATGCAGTGCGATCTCCGTCACCGGTTCACTGAGATGGAAACGAAGTGCAGATCTGTCAACGAAACCAAGGCTCAAATCTGTGAATTTTTGACCAGCAGAAGAGGTGAGGCATCATCCCACTCTTTCACCCGCTCCTCATCACAGGGCAGGCATGGAGAGAAGAAGCGTCTGTCTATGCTTGACATCGGGAGTGCCTGGTTATGGTATGGACGGTGATTCACTCTATGTCTTACTCTGGGAATGTCTGACGGGACAGTATGGATCCAGCTTCACTCTGTGTCTGACAGCGGGATTGTGTGATCGAACAGTGCGCAGAGAGATTCACCCCATGTCTGACCCCTGAAGTGCGTTATCCACAGTGGATGGGAGAGTGCAGATGGACGTAAGGGGACGTAAGGAGGGAGATTCACACTGTGTCTGACCAAGGCCTTGTGTGACTGGACTTTGTGGAGCGATCTTAATTCTGATCTCTGACGTGGGGAATGCGTGAGGGGCGGTGTCGGGTGAAATTCACTCTGTGGTTGACGCTGGGACTGTGTGATGAGACGGTGTGGAAGGAGTAATACCCAGAATCTGACAGCGGAAGAGTCCGATTGGACGGCGTGCAGGAAACTTCACTCCACGTCTCACCACTGGAATGTGCGATGAGGCCATGGAGAGAGAGATTCACTCTGTGTCTGACACAGACAGTGAGTGACGAGGCTTTGTAGAGGGAGCAAACTGTGTGTCTTACTCCGGATGTGTGTGATGGGACAATGTGGAGGGGAGCTTCACTCCACGTTTAAGCCTGGGCGTGTATGAAAGGCAATGTGCAGGGAGCTTCACTCCACATTTGACCTCGCGGGTGTATGAAAGGCAGTGTGCAGGGAGCTTCACTCCACGTTTAAGCCTGGGCGTGTATGAAAGACAGTGTGCAGGGAGCCTCACTCCACGTCTGACCCTTGGAGTGTGTGATGGGTTCCTGGAGAGAGAGTCTCAATCTGCGACTGACAGTGTGAGCCTGTGATCGGACGGTGTGCAAGGAGCTTAAAACTGTGTCTCTCCCCGTGTGTATGATGGGACTCTGTGTTTCACACAGTGTGCGTGTGATGGAAAGCTATGGCGGGGATGGGTTCTCAGTGATTTTGGAGGGGGGGGGGTCACGTGTGTGTCTGGCGCCGGGAACGGTGACGCGTGTCTGGATGGTGTTCCGCTCTTTGTCTGTTACCAGGGGTGTGTGATAGGACGGTGCGGATGGAGACGCTCTCGTTTTTCGACCCCTGTATTGTGTGATGACACCGCATAGAAGGAGTATCACACTGTGTCTGACCCCGGGAGTGTGCGGCGGGATGGTGCAGTGTGTGTTTAATTTCCTATCTGATCGGGGTGGGGGAATATGGGTAGTGTGGAGGGAGGTTCACTTTGTGATTGTCCGCAGGACTGTGTGATGGGAGAGTGTACATGGAGCTTCACACCATGCTTTACCCGAGGAGTGTGAGATAGTGTGGGTTAGGGTTAGGGTCGTGTGTGATGGGACAGTGTGGAAGGAGCATCACTCTGTGTCTGACACCGGGAGAGTATGAAGGAACCGTGAGACAAGATTTTCGTTTTTCGTCCATCTCCGAAAGTGTGCGACGGGACATTTTGGGTGGAACCCAAATTACTGTCTGCCCCGTCAGGAAGTGTGATTGAATAGACTGGAGGGACTTTCACTCCATAACTGTCTCCGGGTGCCTGTGATGGGAGGGTGCCGAGGAAGTTTCATTGAGTGTCTGATGTTGGGAGTGCGTGATGGGACGCAGTGGAGGGAGATTCACTCTGTCTGATCCCGAGAGAGTGTGATGTGACCGTGCGAACGGTGTACACTGTTTTCGACCCAGCGCCTGTGCCATTGGAGAGTGAGAAAGAGCTTCACTCCATGTCCTTCTCCGGGTGTCAGTAATCGGACGGTGCTTAAGGAACTACACTCTGTCTGATCCCAGGAGTTTACGATTGGACACTGTCACAGTCGCCTAACTCTGTAACTCTGTAGCTCACCTCTGTGTCTCACTTCGCGAATGTGCGATGGGACGCTGTGGAAGGGAGGGAGGGAGGGAGAGAGAGAGAGAGAGAGAGAGAGAGAGAGAGAGAGAGAGAGAGAGAGAGAGAGAGAGAGAGAGAGAGGGGGAGAGAGGTTGACGGGGGTGCACGATAGGAGAGTTTGGAGGGAGCCTAATTCAAGGTCCAAACCAGAGACTGTTGGGACGGTGTGGGGGGAGCATCGCTCTGTTTCTGACACACCGGGTGTGTGATGGGTTGCTGTGGAACGAGCCTCACTTTGTCTTTGACTCCGTGAGCGTATCAGGGACGGGGTAGAGGAAGCCTGAATCTGTGCCTGACTGGAGAGTCTGTGATAGATGACGTAGAGGGAACTTCACTCTCTGCCTGATCCTGTGAATCTGTGACAGGACGTTGTGGAGGGAACTTCATTCTGTTTCTCTCCCCGGGCTTGTGCGATAGGACAATGTGGTACGAGATTCACTCTGTGTCTTGTCTCCAGGAGTGTGTGATGGATGGTTTGGGGAGGGATTCATTGTGCCTTACACTGTTAATGTGCGATGAGACGATGTTGGGGGCGGAAAAATTCCCTTTGTGACTGACCTCAGGTGAACGTGATGGGACCGCGTGGCGTGAAATTCAGTATGTGCGTCACCCCGGGTGTGTGTGATGGAAAAGGGTGCAGGGAGATTCAGTCTGTGTCTCACTGTTCCTTGTTCGTGATTTCCAGAGCAAAACTGTACCGAGCATTGGATCAGGAATAATAACCGGTGTTATTACGTCTCCACGCTTCGAACAAATTTCTCCGGAGCGATACAAGAATGTTCAAGCCGTGATTCAAGCCTGCTGGAAATCAATTCAAGGGATGAAGCGGTATGTGTCACAGCACGGGAAGATCCCACAATATCACAGGAATCATCACACACTCGCGGATTCAGGTACAGATTGAACACACAACATACTCTCCGAGCACACACTCACGGGTTCTGACACAGAGTGAATTTCCCTCCACATCATCCCTTCACACACACCCGGGTTCAGACACAGAGCGGTTCTCCCTCCATGCCGTGACGTTACGCATTCCCGGGGTCTGGCACAAAGTAAATCTCATTCCGCACCGTCCCATCACACCCTCCCGGGGTCAGGCACAGAGTGAAGCTCCCTTCACACCGTCCCATCACAGATTCCTTTTGTAGTCATCTGAGAGAAGTTCCGTGCATAGATTTCGATTCTTGGCATTAATCAAATAAATTTAATTTCTCAGAGCTTTGTATCCAACAATCTTGTGTACAGAAACCGAGAGTACTGGATTGGAAAATGCGAAGACGGGTAAGATTTGGACTGATGTGTGGGGTGAGAGTTGAGTATTCAGATAGTGCTGATGGGATTATATGGGATTCGTTTACGGA
Organism: Hypanus sabinus; assembly: GCF_030144855.1. Lineage (NCBI taxonomy): Eukaryota > Metazoa > Chordata > Chondrichthyes > Myliobatiformes > Dasyatidae > Hypanus > Hypanus sabinus. Next base: position 70,583 of record NW_026779264.1, read on the forward strand.
CTGAAGTAGTTTGGTGGGAAAAGGGAGGGGCATTGTGATTTGTCTGTAGACTGTACGCGGGTAGAGTGTAGGGTGATACAGTGGGAACATTTTGGGGCTGACACGTGTCTGCCGGGGAAGGACAGGGCAGTGGGATTATTTCGGAAACTGGCATGGGGCAGCGGGGACAGTTCAGTACACAGGGATTATTTTTGTATGACCTATGTCGGTGGGAGAGCGCTGTTCAGTGGGATCATTTCGGAGACAGTCGCCGGGCTGTGTGGCGAGGGAGCAACAGCCGGATTAGTTTAGTGACTGACGTAGATCTGAGGGGCGAGAGTAGTCGAACTGTATTAGTTTGGAAACAATGGGCACACAATGGGTTAATGTGATTAGTTCGGAGGCAGACTCCGGGCTGTGAAGAGAGTGAGAAACAGTGTGATTCGTTTGCTAAATGACATAGATCTGAGGGAACAGAGCTGGGCAGGTGGATTAGACGGTGGAAGAGTGGGGGTTGTTCGGGGACTGAAACAGGTCAGAGGGGAGAGGGTGGGCATGTTCGATTCGCCTGGGGACTGACAGAGGACTGTGTTGAGGAAGCGGTTCTGTGGGATTAGTTTGGGGGATACGTGGCTGTGGGGAGACATTGGGTCAGTGCCTTAGTTCGGAACTGACACATGATTGTGCGTAGACATTGGGACCGTGGTATCTGTTTGGGTACCGGCACCGGGCCGTGGGGGAGAGCGGTTGCGTGGGATGAGTTTGCGGACTGACACAGTCTGTTAGGAGAGAGCAAAATCATGGGATTAGCTTGGGGACGGTCTAGGCTCGAGTCCTCTGCTGGAGCTGTTTTGTCTCTGTTGAAATTGTTTTCCCTCTTGAACAGGAATGTGAGCTCCGGTCTCCTGTACAGGGGGTCCTCTGGAACGCCCCCTTGCAGTCAGTGTGATCTGACATCAGTCGAAAGGATGTACCCTTGCGATGTTGATTGGCCTTTCATCTGCGAGAAATCGGCACATTTGTTCCCGCATATTCCCGAAAATATCCAGGGTCTCTGTCAATAGCCAGTGGAGGCGACGTGAACCAAATGACTATCCCCAGTCTGCCCTTCACTCTCACTCCTCGATCCTTCCAGATTCCCTGCCCACCATTCTGCCCTTCCGTGCTACACCAATTCCTCCTCTTACCGCAACTACACCAAGTACCGACAAGCCTTTCTTGCTGTCTAACCCCTTCTTTCCCTCCATTCCCCAGTCCCGCTTTTTCTGCTCCCTCTACCTCCCTCTTTCACCTCTCTCCCCGTCCATCCCCGTCTTTCCCTCCATTCCCGCGTACCGCTCTTTCTGCTCCCTCACTCCTTCTTTCACGTATCTCCCCGTCCATCCCCTTCTTTCCCTCCATTCCCCCGGCACGCTCTTTCTGCTCCCTCTACACCCCTCTTTCACCTCTCTCCCCGTCCGTCCCCTTCTTTCCCTCCATTCCCCCGGCCCTCTCTTTCTGCACCCTCTACCTCCCTCTTTCACCTCTCTCACCGTCCATTCCCTTCATTCCACGTCCCGTTTTCTTCTGCTCCCTCTACCCGCCTCTTTCACCTCACTCGCCGTCCAACCCCTTCTTTCCCTCCATTCCCCCGGTCAGCTCTTTCTGCTCTCTACCCCACTTTTTCACCTCTCTCCCCATCCATCCACTTCTTTCACTCCATCCCCGCGTCCGCTCTTTCTGGTCTATCTACCCCCTCTTATACCTCTCTCCCCGTCCAACCCCTTCTTTCCCTCCATTCCCCCGTCCCGCTCTTTCTGCTCCTCTACCAATCTTATTATTTCTTTCGTACTTCCTCCGCCCGCTTTCTTCTGCTCCCTCTACCGACCTCTTTCACCTCTCTCCCCGTGCATCCTTTCCCTCCATTCCCCTCCCGCTTTCTTCTGCTTCCTCTACCCCGCTCTTTCACCTCTCTCTCCGTCCATCCCCTTCTTTCCCTCCATTCCCCCGTCCTGCACTTACTGCTCCCTCTAACCCCCTCTTTGACCTCTCCCCGTCTATCCAATTCTTTCCCTCCATTCCCCCGGCCCTCTCTTTCTGCACCCTCTACCTCCCTCTTTCACCTCTCTCACCGTCCATTCCCTTCATTCCACGTCCCGTTTTCTTCTGCTCCCTCTACCCGCCTCTTTCACCTCACTCGCCGTCCATCCCCTTCTTTCCCTCCATTCCCCCGGTCAGCTCTTTCTGCTCTCTACCCCACTTTTTCACCTCTCTCCCCATCCATCCACTTCTTTCACTCCATCCCCGCGTCCGCTCTTTCTGGTCTATCTACCCCCTCTTATACCTCTCTCCCCGTCCAACCCCTTCTTTCCCTCCATTCCCCCGTCCCGCTCTTTCTGCTCCTCTACCAATCTTATTATTTCTTTCGTACTTCCTCCGCCCGCTTTCTTCTGCTCCCTCTACCGACCTCTTTCACCTCTCTCCCCGTGCATCCTTTCCCTCCATTCCCCGCCCGCTTTCTTCTGCTTCCTCTACCCCGCTCTTTCACCTCTCTCTCCGTCCATCCCCTTCTTTCCCTCCATTCCCCCGTCCTGCACTTACTGCTCCCTCTAACCCCCTCTTTGACCTCTCCCCGTCTATCCAATTCTTTCCCTCCATTCCCCCGTCCCGCTCATTCTGCTCTCTACCCCCTCTTTCACCTCTCCCCGTCTATCCCCTTCTTTCCCTCCATTCCCCCGTCCCGCTCTTTCTGCTCCCTCTACCCCCTCTTTCACCTCTCTCCCCGTCCATCCTCTTCTTTCCCTCCATTCCCCCGTCCCGCTCATTCTGCTCTCTACCCCCCTCTTTCACCTCTACCCGTCCATCCCCTTCTTTCCCTCCATTCTCCCGTCATGCTCTTTCTGTTCCCTCTGCCTACCTTATTAGTACCTCGTACTTTCTCCCCTCTATTTCCACATTCTCTTCTCGTCAACTATCACTGTTCCATCCTCTCCAACTCCCTCCTCACCCTTCCTGTCCCTTACTCCTATCCCATTCTCCATCAGTGCTCGCATCCCCATTCTCCCCAAGACACACCGACAAACCTCTGTCCCCATTGATCTCCGGATTTGTGGCATTTTCCAGCCCGTGCCGTTCTTCTCCACCCACTACTGCCTCGCCTTTTCTCCGCCGGCTCTTTGTCCTCTCCCGGTGCCAACTCTTTCCCACTTTTTGCTCCCTCTCTAAACGCTTTCTACCCCTCTCTCTGTCTTCCCGCTCCGTCTCTCTGTACTGTCAGTGTTCATCATGTCCACTTTCTCCTTTCCACTTACGTCTCACCGTCTGGTGCTCGAGAACCCAATACTGGGTGAACGTTTGTGCCTATTTCCTCTGTCTGTGCCTCTCTTGGGTTTATGGTTTAAGTTTACAAAACTAATCCAGGGGATAAAGTCCCAAACTCCCTCCCTCTCTGCATAACCCTAAATTTCCTGCAATATCCCCGGAGAACTCCATGTACTATTTTTTCCAGTTCAGTGGCATTTTTCCTGAAGCATAAAGCCTCACCGACGCTTTGTACCACTGCAGCGAGATCTCCCGACTCCCGTGTTCAGTGTCCTGACCGGTGAAGGCCAGCGTGCCCAGTGTCCTGTCCTATCGAATATTTTTCACCAGATTCACTATTTGATTTTTGCCCTGAAACGTATACGACATGCAATTTGTTCTTTAGCTTCATCAGTACGGCAAAAATATGTAGAGCTAACGTAAATTACAAACATTAATAAACACCGCAAAAATCTCGAGTGTGTGCCTGTGCGTTCAAAGATGTGATGGCGCAGGGTGAGAAGATGTTCCTGAATCGTTGTGTGTGGGTGTTCAGGCTCCTGCGACTCCTCCCTGATGGCAGTAACGAGCAGAGAGCTTCTCCCGAGTGGGGAGAGTACTCAGTGATGGATGCCGCCTTCTCGAGGCATCGCCTTTTGACAATGTCCTCGATAGAAGGGAGGGGTGTGACCGTCAGAGTGGCGGCTGAGGCTGGAAACCTCTGTAGCCCGTTACTATTCTGTGCGTTGCAGCATCCGCAGCCGGCGGCGATGCGGCTTGTCAGAAAGTTCCCCACCGAACATCCATTGAATTTTCCTCATCTTCACTGAGAGAGCACATCCCCTCAAAGTCCTAAAGCTGTGATCCCTTCTGTAACGAGACCCAAATGCAGAGTCAGGTCTGGAATTAAGACTTAAAAACGAAGTAAACAATACGGCACCAAGCCAACCAAAGCCAAAATCTCCAGCAGTCGGACTGGAGACGGGACTCTTACGATTGAGCACTGAGTGCTCTGCTACAGTGCTTTAACTATAGACTGTCCATAAGGAATTGTGGCATTGCACAACGATATCTCTGAATCTTTAGAATAAAAGTGACAGTTAACTGTACTCTGGGAAATGGACGTGCGGAAACATGACACCTTTGTGATTGCGTGAACGTGTTGGGCCACAATAGACCCTCTGAGTTGCTGATACACAGTAACCTAGGAACTTCAATTAAACCCAAACGACGCAGGAGGAGAATTAGGATATCGAGTCTGCTGGTCGTTTCATAGCTGATCCATATTCCTCTTGGTTCCAAACTCGCGCCTTCATTCCTTCAATAATGTAGAATTTTTCAAACTATCTCTTAAATATACAGAATGGCTGGTAGTCCACGCCTGCCTGCTGCGTGGAATTCCGCAGATTCAGCACGATCTGGCGAAGGAAGTTTCTTGTTATCCCCTTTTTAAAAGATACCTCTATATTCTCAAGCTGTTTCTTCTGATCCTAGATCCATTCTCTTCACACCAACTCTGTCCTGATCTTTCACAATCTGAAATATTTCAATATGCACCCTTCATTATTCATTATTCCGAATTCCCGCGAGTAAAGGCCAACAACCATCAAACGTTCTTCATATGACAGGCAATTTATTTCGGGAAACTCCGTTGAACCCTTTCAAATATAACCACATGCTTTGTTCGATAGGGGATATCAACTTGCTCACAATTCTCCAAATGTCGCCTCACAGTTCCTTACTGAGAAATATTGTCATCCTTGCTTGGAAGCTGAGTTGTAATGAGGTGTATATACTAGGAGCAGGTTAGACCCAATGTGCAGTTCACAGGGAACTGGGTGACAGTCAGAAGGATGAAAGTGGTCAACAGACAGGCCCAGGCTAGACTGCCCTCTGTAGCCAACCTCTTCAGTAGCAGGTCTACCACTTTGTATACTTTTGGATGGGGGAGGGGTCAAACGACCAAGAAGATGGAAGTTTCTCAGGTCAGGTCTCTGTCAGGCATTTTGGCTCTGTGGTTCAGAGGGGAAGGGGGAGGGCGAGATGAGGCTAGCTGTGGGAGAGGGGATTATTTGTTAGGGAATTATAAAAGGGGTTCTGTGTGCGATAGAGAGATTCCTGGATGGTATTTTGCCTCCCGAGTGTCAGGAACAGTGCCACTCTGAGCCGATTCTCAGCAATCTTAAGTGGGAGGGTGAGCAGGCGAAGGCCGATATGTGCTGGTGTGGCCAGAAATAGGAAGACAACGCTGAATAACACGTGGCTAAGGAGTCATGGGATGAGTGAGGGCTTCTGATAGTTGGATCATTGGTTCTCTTCCAAGGAAGCTGCGACCGGCCTATTTCAAGCAAGCTGAATTTTCATCCAACCGTACAGGAATAGCCATAAATGCATGAAAAACAGAATGTCAAAACAGAGTTTGCAGTGGTTTTTGGGGCACATGTTGTTGAGACCACAGACAGAATGAGGAAGCAAAAAGTTGAGCCTGCTGGGACTCATGTTCTGAGCTGCCTCCGTTTCAATGCGAGAAGTGTTGTACGAAAGACCGACGGGCTCAGGGAAGGGGTCATCCGCTGGCATTCTGATATTGTAGACATTAGTGAGGCGCCGTTGCAGGGCGGACAGGAGCGTCACCTCAACATTCCCGGTTTCCGTTGTATTAGTCGTGATGAAGCGGGAAGTATTGAAAGTTGAGAGGTGGCTTTTCTAGTCACGTGAGATTCAGTGACAAACTCAACGAGAGAGGAGTTCATGTGCCTCTTTGACAGGGATGTTACTGTGCAGGGAATGCAAGGGGTTGGTTGTTGTGCAGTCGGAAGTGATTCAGCTCAAGTGGTATATCACAACATTCATGGCCGAAGGGTCTGTTCTGTTCCGTGATTTACGTTCATTGCTCTGCGAGAGGGGCAAAATGACAGATTTAAACTCATCAGGGGATGGGTTAAACCAAGCTCTTAGACGATAGGTTGCGAAACACAGAGAACAGCCACTTCACAGACAACATAGGCAGTGATGGAGTCACACAGCTGACACTGTGACACCTACGCACCCCTCACCATGACATGGACACAACCCCGACCGGACGCTAAACGACCACATAGTATGTTACTCTCGCGCATCTCGTCGTTACACTCTGTGTAACAGCGTTGGAACTGGAACTGGATGAACTCGGGATCATTCGGGAAGCTGAGGGGTTGATAGGGAAGACAAATAGAGAGGTCTTTACACCCACGGTGTAGGGTACAGGAAAATGGGTGACAGACAATAGTCAATAGTCAATAGGAGCAGGATTAGGCCATTCGGCCCTTCTAGGCAGCACCGCCATTCACTGTGATCATGGCTGATCATACACAATCTGTACCCCGTTCCTGCACACTGTCCCTATCTCTTTACCTCGCTATCTATAAGAGCTCTATCTAACTCTGTCTTTAATGTATCCCGAGACTTGGCCTCCACTGCCATCTGGGGCCGAGCATTCCACATATCCACCACTCTCTGGGTGAAAAAAAAAATTCCACATCTCAGTTCTAAATGGCCTACCCCTTATTCGTAAACTGTGGCCACTAGTCCTGGTCTGACCCATCAGCGGGAACATGTTTCCTGTCTCCAGCGTGTCCAATCCCTTAATAACCTCATAAGTCTCAATCAGATCCCCTCTCATCCTTCTAAATTCTAGTGTATACAAGCCCGGTCGCTCCAGTATTTCAACATCTGACAGTCCCGCCATTCCGGGTATTAACCTATTGAACCTACGCAGCTCTCTCTCTATAACAAGAATGTTCTACTTCAAATTTGGAGACCAAAACTGCACACAATACTCCAGGTGGAGTCTCACCAGGGCCCCGTACAGCTGCAGAAGGACCTCTTTACTCCTATACTCAATTCCTCTTGTTATAAAGGCCAGGATGCCATTAGCATTCTTCACTGCCTGCTGTAACGGCATGCTTGCTTTCTTTGACTGATGTACAAGAACACCTGGACCTCGTTGCACTTCCCCTTTTACAAACTTGACTCCATTTAAAGAGTAATCTGCCTTCCTGTTTTTGCCACCAAAGTGGATAACCACACATTTATTCACATTAAACTGCATCTGCCATACATTTGTCCACTCACCCAACCTGTCCAAGTCACCCTGAATTCTCATTGCATCTTCCTGATATTTCACACTGTCACTCAACTTTGTGTCATCGGCAAATTTGCTAGTGTTACTGTTAATCCCTTCATATAAATCATTAATGTATATTGTAAACAGCTCCGGTCCAGCCTCGAACCGGGCGGTACACTACTTGTCACAGCCTGCAATTCCGAAACGGACCCGTTAATCGCTATTCTTTGTTTCCTTTCAGCCAGCCAATTTTCAATCCATTTCAGTACTCTGCCCCCAATACCATGTGCCCTAATTTTGCCCACTAATCTCCTATGTGGGACTTTATCAAATGCTTTCTGGAAGTCCAGGTACACTACATCCACTAGCTCTCCCTTGATCATTTTCATAGTTACATCCTCAAAAAAACTCCAGATCAGTCCACCATGATTTTCCCTTCATAAATCCATGCTGACTCGGACCGATCCTTATTCGGCTATCCAAATCTGTGGTAATTCTATGTTTTATAATTGACTCCAGCATCTTTCCCACCACTGACGGCAGGCAAACCGGTCTATAATTCCCTGTTTTCTCTCTCCCTCCTTTCTTGAAACGTGGGACAACATTAGCCACCCTCCAGTCAGCAGGAATTATTCCTGAATTAGTAGCACATTGTAAAATGATTACCAATACGTCTAGAGGTCTAGAACCTCCTCTTTAAGTACCCTGGTATGCAGACCATCAGGTCCCGGGGAATTATCAACCTTCAGACTCAACAGTCTATACAACACCGTTTCTTGTCTAATTTATACGTCCTTCAGTTCGTCCTTTACCCTAGTTCCTTTGCCCACTTTAACAGGAAGGTGAAAGAGGTTAAACAGCCAGAGCCATTGCAGAGGCCACAATTGGCCAATCCTCTCAATAGCAGGTAGACCACTTTGGATACTTCCGGATGGGAGGAGAGAGGTGCAAATGCCCAACCAGGGGAAAGTCTCAGCGGGCAGGTTTCAGGCACTGAGTATGGTTCTGTGGCTCAGCACGGAAGAGGGTGAAAAATGGCGAGCTGTATCGATAGCTTTGCCTTTGTCAGGGGAGCAGACAAATGTATTGTGGACGAAACGAGATTAGAGCATGGATTGATACCTGGAAATATGATGTTGTAGATATTAGTGAAACATGGTTGCAGAAGGGGTTTGTTTGGCAACTAAATATTCTTGGATTTCGTTGCTACAGGTGTGATAGAATCGGAGAGTGAAGAGGAGGAGGTGTTGCATTGCTTGTCCAAGAAAATATTTCAGCGGTGCTTTGGCAGGATAGATTAGAAGGCACATCTAGGGAGACTATTTTGTTGGAATTGAGGTATGGTAAAGGAGTAGGAGTAGGAGTAGGCGTGTGTTATAGACCACCAAATGGGAAGGAAGAGGAGCAAATTTGCAAAGAGATAGCAGATATGTGTAGTAAGCACAAGGTTGTGTTTGTGGGAGATTTTAATTTTCCACACATAGACTGGGAAACTCATTCTGCAAAAGGGTTGGATAGCTAGGAGTTTGTAAAATGTATGCAGGATAGGTTTTTTTTTTTTTGTTTTGCAGCAATACATAGAGGTACCGACTACAGAAGTGGTAGTGTTGGATCTCTGTTAGGGAATGAAATAGGTCAGGTGACGGAGGTATGTGTTGGGGAGAACTTCAGGTCCAGGGATCACAATAGCATTAGTTTCATTATAATTATGGAGAAGGATAGGACTGGACCCAGGGTAGAGACTTTTAATTGAAGAAGGCTAACTTTGAGGAGATGCGAAAGGAGGCAGAAGGAGTGGATTAGGACGTTTTGTTTCATGGGAAGGATGTAATAGAGAAATTGAGGTCATTTAAAGTTGAAATTTTGAGGGAACAGAATCTTTATGTTCCTATTACGTTGAAAGGAAATATTAAAAATTTGAGAGTGCCATGGTTTTCTAGGGATAGTGGAAACTTGGTTCGAAATAGAGGGAGATCTGTAATAAATATAAGCAGCATGGAGTAAATGAGGTGCTCGAGGGATATAAAGAATGTAAGTATAACCTTAAGAAAGAAATTAGAAAAACAAAAAGAAGATACGAGATTGCATTGGCAAGTAAGGTGAAAATGATTCCGAAGGGTTTCTACAGGTATATTAACAGCATAGGGTTAGTGAGGGATAAAATTGGACACTTACAGAATCAGATTGGACAGCTATATGTGGAACCGAAAGAGATGGGGGAGATTTTGAACAATTTATTTTCTTCGGCATTCACTAAGGAGAAGGATATTGAATTGTGTAAGGTCAGGGAAACAAGTAAGGAAGTTATGGAAACTATGACAATTAAAGAGGAAGAAGTACTGACATTTTAAGGAATATAAAATAGAATAAATCTCCGGCTCCTGACTAGATATTCCATGGGACCTTGAGGGAACTTTGTGTATAAATAGCAGGGGCTCTGACAGAAATATTTCAACTGTCATTGCAAACGGAGGTGGTGCCGGAGAATTGGCGTTTTGATCATGTGGCTGCATTGTTTAAAAACGGATCTAAGAGTAAACCTAGCAATTATAGGCCTGTAAGTTTCACGTCAGTGGTAGGTAAATTAATGGAAAGTATTCTTAAAGATGGTATATAAATATCTGGATAAACAGGGTCTGATTTGCAATAGTCAGCATGGATTTGTACGAGGAAGGTCATGTTTGACAAATCTTATCGAAATTTTTTGCAGACGTTACGAGGACAGTTGACGAGGGTAGCGCAGTGGATGTAGTCTATATGGACTTCAGTAAGGCCTTTGCCAATGTTCCGAACAGAAGGTTAGTTAGGAAGGTTCAATCGTTCGGTATTAACATTAAAGTACATTTGTAGTAAAACGGATTCAACAGTGGCTAGATGGGAGATGCCAGAGAGTAGTGGTGGAGAACTGTATCTCAGGTTGGAGGCCGGTGAATAGTTGTGTGCCTCAGGGATCTGTATTGAGTCCAATGTTTTTTTGTCATTTACATTAATGATCTGGGTGATGGGGTGGTAAATTGGATTAGTAAGTATGCAGATGAGACTAAGTTAGGTGGCTTTGATGATAATGAGGTAGGTTTTCAAAGTTTACAGAGAGATTTAGGACAGTTTGAAGAGTAGGCTGAACGATGGCAGATGGAGGGTAATGCTGATAAGTGTGAGGCGCTGCATTTTGGTAGGAATAATCCACATAGGGCATACATAATAAATGGAAGGGCATTGATGATTGCAGTAGAATAGACTTATTTAGGAATATTGGTGCATCGTTCCCTGAAGGTGGAATCTCATGTGGATAGGGTGGTAAAGAAAGCTATTCGTATGCTGGCCTTTATAAATCAGTGCATTGAGGAGAGGAGTTTGGATGTAATGTTAAAATTGTACAATGCATTGGTCAGGCCGAATTAAAGGGAATATATCAACAGAGTAGAAAGAGTACAGTGCAGATTTACTAGAATTTTGCCTGTTTTTCAGCACCTAAATTGCAGGGAAATGCTGAACAAGTTAGGTCTTTACTCTTTGGAGCGCAGAAGGTTGAGGGCGGACGATAGAGGGGGATAATGAGGGGGATAGATCGAGTTGACGTGGATAGGCTCTTTCCTTTTAGAGTAGAGAAGATTCAAACAAGAGGACGTGATTTGAGAGATAGAGGACAAAAGTTTAAGGGTAACAGGAGGGGGAAATTCTTTACGCAGAGAGGGGCAGCTGTGTGGAATCAGTTTCCTGTAGAAGTGGTAGAGGCAGTTTCAGTATTGTCATTGAAAGTAAAATTGGATAGGTATATGGGCAGGAAAGGAATGGAGGGTTATGGGCTGAGTACGGGCCAGTGGGACTAGGTGTGTGTAAGCGTCCGCACGGACTAGAAGGGCCGAGATGGCCTGGTTATATGGTTAACTAGTTATTCCTCGATCGTGTGCGGTCGTTATCGTCGCCAGTTTTTAGGTATGAAACGAGCCGGTTCTGCAAACGTATGTACGAGCAGGTGTGGCCAAATTTAGAAAGGACATTCGGTTTAAAACGAGGCTAAAGTGTTAGAGTTGAAACGCACATAATATGGATAAAATATGAAGATAACAAGCATATGTAGGAAATCTGAAAGTACATTTTCGCATTCTGCACACACACACTCACACATACACATCTCTGCAGCTTGAGACCCCCTGGGCATTTTGAATGCCACGGTAATCTACAATTGTTCACAACAGAGATTGTCTTCTGCCGAGCGAACACCGGGGGGCAGTACAGACACCTAGCTGGAAGCCGCGCCACACTCAGCTTGCTCAGCTCATTGCTCAGCTTGCTCAGCTCATTTCCTCTCCCAGAAGTACGCCTGAACTGGAATGGAACTAATATTCCAGGGGTAATTTTTTGCCAATAAAATGGGAGAGTGGTGGTTTAAATTATAGTTGCAAGGACAATTAAACATGAACGCCATTACAGATAGTTGAGTGGATGTTGGGATAGATGTTGTTAAGACTTCTGTAAAAGTCAAGAAGCAAAAGTTTGAGCCTGCTGGGACTCCTGTTCTAAACGGCGTACGTTTCAATGCAGGAAATATTGTTTGAAGGGCCGATGCACTCAGGTCAGAGGTCAACGCCCCTGTGCCTGACACGTCAGATATCAGTGAGACTAGATTGCAAGAGGGACAGTACCGTTTGCATAAGCTATGAACGAGACACACAACCCTCAGTGTGACACGGAGACGTTCTTCAATGGGACACTGGAAGTGTTTCGGTGCCACAGCCACAACCCACATCTGACGTGAACACGCCCCTCATCGTGACACTGACACACTGACAGGCTCTGCACCACAGCAGGATCTCACCACTCAACGATACCAACACAGAGTCAGGCCCTGCACTGTAACTCGAATACTGTCCTCCCCGTCGTCATAACACACTCCCTCTCCAATATCACACCCCGACTCCGTCACCCTACTCCTATACTATTCCCAGTCACCGTCAGACAGACTGCAGGGCACCGCTCCTCTTTCCGTCACCCATCCCTCGCCTACAAGCAACCTCGTCTCCGTAAACCACATCTTCTCCTGCACACTTCGCCATCTCCATCATCCCGTACGTACACATACGCCCCGCCCCGTCTCCGTGATACACTCCGCCCACTAAATGCTCCCCATCTACGTCGTCCCTCCGCTCTCCTCCCTCTCGATGTCCGAGAGACGGTCCAGCTGCAGTAAGTGCAGTACTGGAGCTACAATTGCAAAAGTAAATACAGATTCATCTGCGAGATGTCTGCACATTTATACCCAGATATTCCTGAAGAGATCCGAGGTCTCTGACAACAGCCTGTCGGGTCGATTTCAATCAAGTGACTTCACGCCACTTTTCCCATTCAATCTACACCACTCTCACTCACTCATCTTTTCTTATACTCCCACCCTCTCCGCCCCTCCTTCCTACCCCATTATCCTCCACTACTCGCATCCTCATACTCCTCCACTGCTCTTCCTCTCCCCATCTAGTGTACTGTTCTCCCTTCCCAGACCCGAACTCCCCCGATCCCCCATTTAGACCCCCTGGTCTCTTTCTCCACTTCTCACCAACTCATTTCCTTTCCACCCCTGCTCTTCACATCGGACCCCATTCTCTGCCTTTCCTCTCTCCGATCTCTCCACACACTCTCACCTCAATTCTGTGCACTCTGAAGAGGCAGCAATTGCTTGTAAATTGTTGAGTTTAAAGGCGCCTGTACCCCCTCCCCGATGGTACCGATGAGCACAGGGCACTTACCGGCTGGAGAGGGTCCACGCTGATAGATGCGTTCTTCCCGAGACATTCCTTCTTGAACATGTCCCATGGGTGGAGGGGAGGTTGACTGTGATGGGGTTGACTGAGCCGAGATCCCTCTGCAGCCTCTGGCGTCCTGCCTCTCTGGCGTTGCAGCCTCACACCAGGCGGCGATGCGACAAGTCAGGACGCTCTCCACAGTACATCCGGAGAAATTCGCGAGTCCTCAATGACAGAACACATCCCCTCAAAGTCCTAACGCTCTAATCCGTTTTATAGCGAGAGAGATATAACCATAAAACCATATAACAATTACAGCACGGAAACAGGCCATCTCAGCCCTTCTAGTTCATGCCGAACGCTTACTCTTACCTAGTCTCACCGACCTTCACTCAGCCCATAACCCTCCATTTCTTTCCTCTCCATATTCTCATTTCTTAAAATGGCAATATCGAAACTGCCTATACCATTTCTACTGGAAGCTCTTTCCACACAGCTACCACTCTCTCAGTATAGAAATTTCCCCTCTTGTGGCCCCTAAACTTTTGCCCCCTAACTTTCAACTCATGTAACCTTGTTTGAATCTCCCCTACTCTAAATGGAAATAGCCTATCTGCATCAACTCTATCTATCACCCTCATAATTTTAAATGCCTCTATCAAGTCCCCCCTCAAGCTTCTACGCTCCAAAGAATAAAGACGTTACTTGTTCAGCCTTTCTCTGTGACTTTGGTGCTGAAAGCCAGATCACATTCTAGTAAATCTCCTGTGTACTTTCTCTATTTTCTTGACATTTCCTATAATTCGGTGGCCAGAACTGTACACAATATTCCAAATTCGGCCTCAGCAATGCCTTGTACAATTTTAACATTACATCCCAACTCCTATACTCAATGCTCTGATTTATAAAGGCCAGCATACCAAAAGTATTCTTCACCACCCTATCCACATGAGATTCCAACTTCAGGGAACTATGCACCATTATTCTTAGATCACTCTGTTCAACCGCATTCCTCAATGCCTTCCAATTTACAATATATGTCCTATTTTGATTAGTCCCACCAAAATGTAACATCCCACACTTATCAGCATTAAACGCCATCTGCCATCTTTCAGCCCTCTCTTCTAACTGGCTTCAATCCCTCTGCAAGCTTTGAAAACCTTCTTCACTGACAACTGAACCTCCAATCTTTGTATCATAAGCAAATTTGCTGATTCAATTTGCCACATTATCATCCAGATCGTTGCTATAGATGACAAATAACAATGGACCCAGCACTGATCCCTGTGGCACACCACTAGTCACAGGCCTCCACTCAGAGTAGCAATCCTCCACTACCACTCTCTGGCTTCATCCATTGAGCCAATATCTAATCTAATTTACTACCTCTCCATGTATACCTAGCGATTGAATCTTCCTAACTAACCTCCCATGCGGGATATTGTCAACGGCCTTACTGATTCATGTATACAATATCCTCTGCCTTCCCTCATCCACTTTCATGGTAACTTCCTCGAAATACTCTAATAGATTGGTTAAGCATGACCTACCACGCACAAAGCCATGCTGACATTTTCTAATAAGTCCCTGTCTATTCAAATACTTGTAGATCCTATCTCTTAGTATTCCTTCCAATAATTTACCGACTACCGCTGTCAAACTTACCGGCCTATAATTTCCTGGTTTACTTTTTGAGCCTTTTTTAAACAATGGAACCACATGAGCTGTCCTCCAATCCTCCGGCACCTGACCCGTGGAGATTGACATTTCAAATATTTCTGCCAGACCCCCAGCAATTTCAACACTAGTCTCCCTCAAGGTCCGAAGGAATTCCCTGTCAGGTTCTAGGGATTTATCTGCTCTGATTTGCCTCAAGACAGAAAGCACCTCCTCCTCTTTAATCTGGATAAGTTCCCTTGTACAGACACAGAGTGAAGCTCCCTCTTCCCCGCCAAATCACACACTCGCGTTTCCGACATTGGCTTCAGATCCTCCCTTCACAATCACATCATCAAACTCTATCCGAGGGGACTGTTAGCTGGCCTGGAATGTAGCCCCATGAGCATGCTCATGCATTTCTCATTCCGCATTCTGTTCTGACGCATCTCAGCCTTCGCCGCTCCAGAGCAAAGAAGCAAAAAAATTCTGATTGCTGCTTACAGATTGTGCTATCGATTCGTGGCAGCATCCTAGCGAATCCCTTCTGTCTCCTCTCCAAAGACACCCACACTCTTCCTGTAACGGGGCGACCAGAAATGAATTAGGGAACTCGGAAACGTCAAGCCCATTCCCAGCTCCCATCTATTTTTTGGTCAGTTTCTCGGCACCCCAATCTTGTTCACTGAAGTCGCTTTCTCCTTGAACGCCTCCATCTATTCTCGGACTGGTCCTTTCCACTCTACACTCAGGCTGAACAGCGCTTCCGCTCCAACTTGCCATGAACAGCCGAAAACAGCCTGGCCTGATCCACACATGGCAGATATCTCCTGACCCCAATAAAGCTGGTCTTCCTCAAATTCGGAAACCAAACTCAACGTCACACTTATCCTTTTCCATAATGACCTTTTGCCTAAAGGCATCACCATCACTAGATGCAAAGTGGTCCCCTACACAAAATTCTGTCCCTTGCCTCGTCCCATTCCGCAGTAGGAGATCAAGTATAGCACTCCCTCGATGAGACTTTATACGCCCTGATTCGGGCAACTTTCTTCCAAACGCTTGACAAACTATCCCACTGGTCCTTTCACAGTATGGGACTCACAGTCAATACCTGGTAAAACCACCCAACATCACAGCGATATGCTTCTTGCAACAGTCTGGGACCTCTTACAGGTTTTTTCCTCTAAACTCCCCATAAACGAGTTCATTCCTTTTTATTCCTCAGCTCCACCCTTAAGTCCTCACCGGGCCGATTTCTCCTTTATGTCCTAACTGACCATTGCTGTGATATATTCAACGACGAGTTCAATACAACCGTCGCCCTTGAATTATCCCCGTACCAGTACGACTAAAACAGCAGATACCGGGAATGATGAACTAACGGTCCTGCCGTTCCTGCAACCAAGTCTCACTAATTGCTATAAAATCATGCTTCCAGGCGTTGGGCCAAGCCCTGAGCTCGTCTTCCTTTTGTACAATACTTCCTGCATGGAGATGGACGCATCTCAGAACATGAGTCCCAGCAGGATCAACCTTTTCCTTCCTGACCTTGTCTGAGGTCTGAACAACATCTTTCACAACAACAACTTCACTATCTGTTATCAGAATCTTGTTTCAGAACCGGACTGAAGTTTAAACCCACCACTCCCCCTGTCTAATGGCGAAACTCACGCTGGGATATTACTTCTACTTCGGTTCAGGTGTAAACTGAGAGGACTGCTCGCTGGCGGAGAAAATGAAGGAGCGGCGCAACGCGGAGCGGTGTTTTGAGGCCTCCAGGCAGCAGTCTGTGCTGCCCCCTCGTGTTCGCCCTGCAGAAGACAAGCTCTGTTATGGTCGACTGCAGATTTGCATAAATGTGTGTATATATGTGAATGTATATACAGTCTAATTTGTGTGATCGTATAAATACTGATATTCACCGTGTGCTTTCTATTTTACCTGATGCATTTTTACTGATGTATGGTTGAATGACAATTAAACTCGGATTGGATTGAAACGCTCTCTTATGCACAGTTCTCACCTTCCTTAGAAGCCCCAGTGATCCAACTATCTGAAGCCCTCATTCCCACCCCAACAACTGAGCCACGTGTTAATCTCTATTACCCTCCTATTTCTGGCGACACCAGCCCGTGCAGAACTCGGCCGCTCACCCTCCCATTTGACATCGCAGAGGACCCATTCCGAGAGCTCGCGGGAGGCAGGAATCTCTATCCTGCACAGAAAGCCAGTTTTATGTTCCCCAAACCAGGAATCACCGATAACCACCGGTTGTTTCATCTCGCCTTCCCTTCTTAACCAGAGAGACAACCTCGGTGCCAGAGACCGGAACTCTGACACTTTGCTCTTCTCGGTCATTTCCACGCATCTCCCCCACCCATAGGAAGTGACGTATAGGAAGTGGTAGACCTGTTATCAAGCCAGTTGGGAACAGGGGTACTCTACAGTGGGTCTAGCTGGTTAACCACATTCAACATCCTGACTATCTGCCAGTTTCCTGTTATCTGCATATGGGGTCTAACATCCTCCCAATATATCTCCCGACTGTTCCCCCAACTTCTCGAATGATCCTGAGTTCATCCAGTATCAGTTCCAACTCCATAAATCCGAGTGTTAGAATCTGCATCCGGAGGCAATTATCAGAGGCGAGGTTGTCAGAGACACTGGAGGTCTCCCTGTCGTCACAGATCCTGCAAGAGGAGCATTCAACTCTCCTGCCAGGCATGCCTACTGTTCTAACTGTGCAATTATAAGCGATAAATAAACTGAAAACAAACCTACTAACAGTTTGCCCTGACAGTGATATGCACAGGTTTGGGCACCCCTGGTCACAGTTTTTGTTACTTTGAATAGCTAAGCGAGTAAAAAAGGACCTGAATTCCAAAAGGCATAATGTTAGAGATGACTCAGTTCTTTAATATTTTAAGCAAGATTGCCTTTTTTTATTTTCCATCTTTTACAGTTTCAAAATAACAAAAAAAGTATTAGCGCCCGAAGCAAATGTTTGGGTACCCTGAACGGTCAGTACTTAGTAACGCCTACTTTGGCAAGTGTCACATCTTTTAAATGCTTTCTGTAAGCTAAGAGTCTTTCAATTCTTGTTTGGGGGAATTTGCACCCATTCTTCGTTGCAAAGGACTTCTTGTTCTGCGAGATTCTATGCCCGTCCTGCATGCACTGCTCTTTTGAGCTCTATCCACAGATTGTCGATAATGTTTAGGTCTGGGACAGTGAGGGCCATGGCAAAACATTCAGCTTGCACCTCTTGAAGTTGTCCGTTGTGGAGTTTGAGTTTAGGATGTGTTTCAGATGATTATCCTGTTGTAGAAGCCGTCCTCTTTTCATCTTCAGCATTTTTACAGACGGTGTGATGTTTGCTTCCAGAATTTGCTGGAATTTAATTGAATGCATTCTTTCGTCAACCAGTGAAATTCGTCCCTTTGCCACTGGCTGCAAAACAAGCATGATCGATCCACCCCGTGTTTAACAGTTGGACAGGTGTTCTTTTCAGGAAATTCTGCACTTTTCTTTCTCCAAACATACCTTTGACGGGCACAGGATAGAGGGATGTGAATTCGCCACAGAGATTTGGAGGAATTTATTTGCCAGAGAAGAGATAATATGTGGAATTCCTTGATATTGCTGGCCTTGGACGGGAAACTACGGGGCATATAAAAGAGTGATAGATTCCTGACTATGAAGAGAATGAGGAGATACGGAGCGAAGGCTGGACATTGGGAATAAGGGTGGATCAGCCATGATCAAATGGTGGGCCGACACGATCGAGCAAATAGCTTAATTCTACCACTCTGCCGTATGATCGTATTTGAAGTTCCTGGGATATTGGGTATCAGCGTCTCAGAGGGACTACACTGGGCACGACAAATTCATGTAACACGAAAAACGCGACATGTTCCTGTCACAACAGCATCAGATATCAAGTTTTTCGCACTCCCATTCCTCGAAGAGTAGTTCGCTGTCACTTTCCATTTAAGACTCAGACTGCCAATTATTGTCTGCCAGTGTTCCTTCATGGAATGTCTGTCGGTAACGGCCTCGCTCCGAGCACTCTGTGCTCAACCGTACGGGATCCATTTCTTGTCCCGCTGCTTGTGACTTTATCTTTGGATTTCATCACTGTGGTCTTGTTTACTTAGAGTCTGAGCCGGAGTGCATTCTAGATTCCACCCGGCCCTTGCCTTCTCCACCATCCATATCTCTCAGTACAGAAGAGTTTGCAAGGTTAGGAGTATTAGGGGATGTAGTCTCTCATTGAAGACTGGCGAATTTCTCGGGATGTACTGTGGGGAGCATTCTGACTTGTCGCATCGCCGCCTGATGTGGAGGCTGCAACGCAGAGGGTCGCCAGAGGCTGCAGAGGGTTCTAGGCTCAACCAACCCCATCACGAGCCCAAACCTCCCCTCCATCGAGGACATGTTCAAGAAGGAATGCCTCGGGAAGAGCGCATCCATCAGCGAGGAACCTCTCCAGCCGGTAAGTGCCCTGTGCTCATCGGTACCATGGGGGAGGGGATACAGGAGACTGTAAACTCAACAATTTACAAGCAGTTGCTGCCTCTTCGCCATCAGTTTAAGAACACTCCCTAAACGTTTAACGCACCCGCGGTATTCACCTTTGAACTAGTACTTATTATGTTTCGCTATTTACGTTAATCTTGCATCTTCGGCCGTGCTGAGGTCACGGTGAAGTTGTACAAGGTATCGGTGAGTCCGCACTTGGAGTCCGGCGTTCAGTTCTGGTCGCCCTGCTGAAGGAAAGATGCCACTGATCTGGAAAGAGTGCAGAGGGAGATTTACGAGGATGTTGCGGGTCTCGAAGGATGGGACTTTGTTCCTTGGAGCGTGGGAATGAAGCCAGGAGAGGCACAGATAGGGTAAGTTTACACAGTTTTTTTCCCCTGGGTTGGGGAGTTGTGAGCCAGAGTGCACAGAATTGAGGAGAGAGTGTGTGGAGAGATCAGAGTGAGCAAAGGCAGAGAATGGGGTCCCAGGGGGACAGGAGGGGTGGAAAGGGAATGAGTTGGTGAGAAGGGGAGAAAGAGAAGAGGAGTAGAAAGGGGGACTCAATGGGGGATCGGGGGAGTTCGGGTCTGGGAAGGTAGAAGAGTTGACTAGATGGGGAGAGTAAGAGCAGTGGAGGAGTATGCGGATGCGAGTAGAGGAGGATAATGGGGTAGGATGGAGGGGCGGAGAGGGTGGGAGTGTAAGAAAAGATGGGGGAGTGAGAGTCGTGTAGATTAAATGGGAAAAGAGTGGCGCGAAGTCACTTGATTGAAGTCGACCAGACAGGCTGTTGACAGAGACCTCAAATATCTTCCCTAATATCCGGGTAGAAATGTGCCGACTTCTCGCAGATGAATTTGTATTTACTTTTGCAATTGTAGCTCCAGTTCGTGTCGCACTTCCTGCAGCTGGACCGTCTCTCGGACATCAAGTGGGAGGAGAGCGGAGGGACGACGTAGATGGGGAGCGTTTAGCGGGTGGAGTGTATCATGGAGACGGGGAGATGATAGATACATACGGGATGATGGAGATGGTGAAGTGTGCAGGAGAGGATGTGGGTCACGGACGGGATTGCTTGTAGGCGAGGGATGGGTGCCTGAAACGGGAGCGGTGCACTGCCATCTGTGTGACGGTGACTAGGAATAGTGTAGGAGTAGGGTGACGGAGTCGGGGAGTGGTTTTGGAGAGGGAGGGTGTTATGCATACGGGGAGGACTGTATTCGAGTTACAGTGCAGGGTCCGACTCTGTGTTGGTATCGTTGAGTGGTGAGATCCTGCCTTGGTGCAGAGCCTGTCTGTGTCAGTGTCACGATGAGGGGCGTGTCCATGTCAGATGTGGGTTGTGGCAGTGACAACGACAGTCTCTTCGCCAAGGCAGGAACTCAACAATTTCAGAGCCCCACTGAAAAACTCCTCCGTGTCACTGAGGGCTGTGTGTCTCGTGCAACTTATGCAAACGGTACTCACCTTCCTGCAATCTAGACTCACTAAGATCTCCCGTGTCAGGCTCTGAGGCGTTGACCCTTGACCTGAGCGCAACGGCCCTTCGAATAATACTTCCTACATTGACACGTACGCAGATCAGAACATGAGTCCCGACAGGCTCGAGTTTTTCCATCATGGCTTTTTCAGAAGTCCTCACAACATCTGTCCCAACAACCACTCACCTATCTGTAATGGCGTTCTTGCTCACATGTCCCGGCAACTCGATTTTATACCACCAGTCTCCCATTTTAATTAAAAAATTCACCCCTGGAATAATAGTTCCAATCCAGTTCAGGTGTATTTATGGGAGAGGAAATGAAGGACCGGAGCAAGGTGGAGGAGGTGTGGCGCGGCCTACGGGCAGGAGTCTGTGCTGCCCCCAGGTGTCCGCTGGGCAGAATACTGTTACGTACTCGTGACACATGACAGTGGTACCCTTGTCACGTGACTGGGGTTGAAGCTATACTGGACTTGCGGTAATGGTCTTGTGATGGTGGAGTGATGTCATTTTCCCGCCAGTAGAGATCATGTGACAGGTTTTTTTTACAGGGTATAAAAGGAAGACCCCACCCTGTGAGTGGGGGGCAGTTCGTGGCGGCATTTGCCATGTTGACTTCATGCCACTGCGTGATTTAATGTGATGACGCAGTTTAGTTGAAGGATGAAGTTTTTATCTAATGCCGAACGTTTAAAACGTTATTGCCAGCAGTATCTTTACAATACTGCTAGTTGAGAATCAGTGGAGAGTGAAGATCGGAGTACGGGAGTTAAAGATCGAGAAGAATCGGTTTTCGACAGTGAAACGGGTTCGACCTTGTTTAATCCTTATTGGGAACGAATTTGTTGAATGTTCTCGTGTTAATCTCTGCGGGATAGCAGAAACGATTGCGGGCAGTGTGATCAAGGAAAGGTCAGTGCCTTTACGCCGTTCCGTTTAGTTTCGTTTCGTAAATTCTTCGTGGGAGAAGTTCGACGTCGAGGATCGAAACAAGACGACGTGAAAGAGCATATAAATAGTCTTAAATGTCTCTCTTTTAAATGGACTGTGAACATTTTTGAAATTCTCGTAATACTACTTTAAAGAACTGTTCTTGCAACATCGCTTTAAGGACTGTGAGCTTCATTGCGTTAAGAACCGTTTCAGCTGCCGCACAGCAGCTGATTTCCGGTTACGTTCGTGTTTGTTTACTTTTGAGGCGATTGTTTTCAGTGTTTAATAAACGTGTTATTTGTTATATAAACCCTTGTCGAACTCATATATTTATTGTTGCCTGAATACGTAACAATAAAAACTCAGTAGTGAACAGTTGTAGATGACCGATGACCGTGGCATTGAAAGTGCTCAGGGGACCTCAAGCTGCAGAGATGTGTGTGTGTGTGTGTGTGTGTGTGTGTGTGTGTGTGTGTGTGTGTGTGTATGTGTGAGTGTGTGTGTGTCTGTGTGTGTGTGTGTCTGTGTGTGTGTGTGTGTGTGTCTGTGTGTGTGTGTGTGTGTGTGTGTCTGTGTGTGCGTGTGTGTGTGTGTGTGTGTGTGTGTGTGTGTGTCTGTGTGTGTGTGTGTGTATGTGTGTGTGTGTGGGTCTGTGTGTGTGTGTGTGTGTGTGTGTGTGTGTGTCTGTGTGTGCGTGTGTGTGTGTGTGTGTGTGTGTGGGTGGGTCTGTGTGAGTGTGTGTGTGTGTGTATGTGTGTGAGTGTGTGTGTGTGTGTGTGTGTGTGTGTGTGTGTGTGTGTGTGTGTGTGTGTGTGTGTGTGTGTGTGTGCATAAAGCGAGAATGTACTTACTGATTTCCAACATATGCTTGCTATCTTCATAATTTATACATATTATGTGCGCTTATACCCTAACATTTTAGCCACTTTTTGAACTGAATTTTCAGAACCGGCTCGTTATACTGGCGACGATAACGACCGCACACGATCGAGGAATAACCATTTAACCATACAACAATTACAGCACAGAAACAGACCATCTCGGCCTTTCTAGTCCGTGCTGACGCTTACACTCACCCAGTCCCACTGGCCCGCTCTCAGCCCATAGCCCTCCATTCCTTTCTTGTCCATATACCTATCGAATTTTTCTTTAATGAATCCCATGGTCCAAGTCAATGACAACCATCATAGAAATCTGCGGTCCCAACAGCGAGCCCTGTGGAGCTCCACTGGTAACCGGCTGCTAGCCTGAATCATATCCCTTTAGTCCCACTCTCTCTTTTCTGCCGATCAGTCAATGCTATGGGGAGAGCGCAGTTTAGTGGGATATGTCAGGAGACAGACACGAAGCCTTGGGGAGAGAGAAAAGCAACAGGATTAATCTGGGCCCTGCACAGGGCTGAGAGAAGGGTGTGGAATATTGGGATACATTTAGGAACAGTCATAGATCTGTTGGGAGACGATGGGACAATGGGATTGTCTCCACATACCATCCATGTACCTGTTCAAGTTTTTTTTAAATGTTAATTGTGAGCCCGCATTTACCACTTCATCTGGCAGCCCACTCCACACTCCCACGGCTCTCTGGGAGAAGATACCCCCACCCCAATGAAAGAGCGAGGGGAGACAGCATTGGATAAATGGATATAGAGGTGGATAGGGACGAGAGGCGGGAATGAAACGCAGATGGGCGGCAAACCTAGGGACGGTGGTAGATAGAACTGGTAGAGTTCGGGAGGGGATGACAGTGAGAGGAAAGGGTGAAGATCAAGGGTCAATGGGAGACAATGGGGAACGATTTTGAGAGATGGAGTGAGAGAAGGGGAGGGAAGGGAAACAAGGGTGAGGAAGGAAGAGTGTGAGGTTAGAAAAGTGAGAGAGAGGTTTAAGTTTTATTCTGTGCCCCCTCCTCACTGTTTCTCCCACTGTCCTCCCTCCTTACAACCCCGACAAATACGTCACAGACAGGAGAGTACCAGTGGAATGCCAGAGACACAGATCACATCACGAGAGTAGAACAGGGTAAACCAGTCACAGAATGCTGAAAGTGCAGTTCAGGCAATCCATAAGGGGCAAAGGCGACAACGAGTTAAACTTTGAGGTCAAGAATGCATCTTATGGGAATAGTAGACTATTCAAATGTCTGATAACAGCGGGGTAGAATGTGCTTTCGCATCTTCCACCGATAGGAGGTGATGGGGTGTAAGAGGATTATCCTGGCTGGCTGTCTGCTTTAGCGGAAAGTGCAGAGCGAGTCCGTGGAGTTGAAGCTGATACCCCGGATATGCTGAGATTTGTTCACGACTCTCTGCACTTCCCTCAGGTCACAGTGGGAGTAGTTTCCCTCAAAGCCGAGCTGGATCGGGGACGTCACGTGATGACGTATGGACGAGACATGGGAATCCAGCTCTCCCGTTACGAATCAGTAAATTAATGTTTAAGTGAAGAAAAGTTAGTAAATACTTTTTAAAAATTACTTATAAACTTCTCCGGATTGTTTCAAACTATGTCTCAAAAACAGAAGACGAAGAAAGCTACTGCCTTGAAGACAACGATTCTGCCTTGGAACAGAATCAAGGCCCGCCGCTACGAAAGAACAGCGTGCTCAAGTACATTTTACCTCCGGCGATACTGAACAGGAAACTGCGGCAATATCAACCATTTCTAAAGTAAAAGACCAACAAGAATTGCGCAAACGTGAAAGAAAGAGCATGCGCAAACACGAGCAACTGAACTGCAAATCCCAGATACGATTGAAACCGGAAGTGAACGTAAATCTGCGGTAGATTCAGATTCTCTGGATAGATCAGACGGAGATGGAGGTAAAAGTTTTTATGGAAATGTACAAAAATCCTTGATGCAAATAATGCGTAAATTAGAAAAAATAAACATATTAAAAGCAATAAAATTATATGAAATATATGAAGATTATGTTTGACAACATTTTAAAAAGACAGGACAAAATGGATAAGAGAACTACAGACTTGGAAGTGACAACGGAAGACATTGTTGAAAGAATGAACAAAATGGAAGATAATATTTCTCCCTGGACATCAGAAAGAAAAAAGTGGATATGCTTGGAAAATATAGCAGACAAAACAATATTAAGATTGTTGGACTTAAAGAAGATGTAGAAGAAGAAGATCCAATATTTTTTTTCAAAAATGGATTACGGAAACTTGGAAATGGAAGAAGGATCCCAGTTAATTGAAATTGAAAGGACTCATCGAGCCTGAAGATCAAAACTTCAAGTTGATCAAAATCCGCGATCAATTTTGAGAAAATGCTTAACATATCAAGATAAAAGAAAAGATCCTGAAGGTGGCTGCCCAATGTGCCAAAAAAAAAAAAGAGCCATTGATGATAAAAGGGAAAGCAGATCTTTTCTATCCTGATAGAAGTTATAGGCTTTTGAAGAGAAAGAAGTAATTTAACCCAGCGAAAAATGTTTCATGGGAAAAGGGTTATAAATTCATAATGCGTCATTCGGCAACACCGATAATTTTTTGGAGGATGGAAAAAGAATATTGTTTTAACCGATTATCGACATGCGGAAGAGTTCGCACAAAATCTCCCAAATATTCACTAACTACACTCAAAGCTTTCAAAGCGAACGGATTAAAGATGAAGACAGGGAAAGTGAATGGAATTGATGGATATTTCAGGACAGAAGAATATTTAAATTTATTTAAATTATATGATACATCTGAGAAAGTTAAAACATTTGAGAACTATTAATTGAGAGTAGTGATATTATTTCTTTACTTCTCATATGTATATACATTTCTATGTTGCGGGGGAGCTGGGGGAGCTTCGGATCGATTGCTACGGGATTCACGTGGTAATCATGGCGATTGTCATGACCCGTACAACAAAGGGGGGTAATGATATGTTTTTTTCTCCCCACAACATTAGTAGGGAGGCATATTTTTTTATAATCTATATTTCTATCTTTCTTTCTTTGCCTAGATAATCGGTGGGGACACTCATAGAAACATGGAGAATTTTAAAAAGACTCCCCAAGTAACCATGGAATTTGAAAGATTAGGTATTATTATAGATTGAAGCAACCCAATTAAAAAGAATGACTATTTTACTGAATTTTTAAAGTTTTAATGTTAATGGGCTTAATGGACCAATGAAAAGAAAAAAAAATTAACATATATTAAGAAAATGAATATTAGATATAGCTTTTTTACAAGAAACACTCTTAACAGAGATAGAACATCAGAAATTAAAAAGAGATTGGGTTGGAAATGTTATTGCGGCTTCATTTAACTCAAAGGCGAGAGGAGTTGCAATTTTCGTTAATGAAACTTTACCAATTAAAATACAAAAATTATTAATTGATCCGACGGGCAGATATGTAATTATACATTGTCAATTTTTTTTTTCTGAACTCAGAATATTTATGCACCAAATGAAAATGATGTAAAATTTATACAGGAGGTCTTTTTGAAATTGGCTGACGCACATGACCAAATATTATTAGGTGGAGATTTTAACTTTTGTCTAGATGCAGTTTTAGATAGATCAACAAAGTTTGTTATAAAAACAAAAGTAGCAAAATTAACTTTATCCTTGCTGAAAGATTTAAATTTGATTGATATATGGAGAAGAATTAACAAAAAAGAATGAGATTATTCATTTTATTCAAACAGACATAAAACTCATTCAAGGATAGATTTTTTTCCTATTAACAACGAATATTCAAGACAGAGTGAAAAATATGCAATATAAAGCGAGAATATTGTCAGTTCATTCTCCTTTGATAATGACAATGATAATGATAGATAAAGAGGATTCGATTTATAGATGGCGATTTAATTTTACATTTTTGTGATTTTATGAAAAAGCAGACTCAGATCTTTTAGATACAAATTCACATTCAGTTGATTATAAATTCATATTGTGGGAAGCAATGAAGGCATATTTAAGAGGCCAGATAATAAGTTACACTTCTCAAGTTAAGAAGGAGTATTTGATAGAAATAGATCAATTGGAAAAAGAGATTACAAAATTAGAAAAATAATCTCAAAGATATATGACAGAAGAAAAACGAAGACAACTTGTTAACAAGAAGTTACATTATAATACACTCCAGATATATCGAATAAAAAAAACAATTATGAGATCTGAACAGAGATATTATGAACTAGGTCAAAGATCACATAAGGTTCTTGCTTGGCAGTTAAAAACTGACCAGACTTCTAAAACGATAAATGCAATTAGAACAACAATAAACAAAATTACTTACAAACCGTTAGAAATTAATGAATCTTTTAGGAATTTATATACCGAACTGTATCAATCAGAATCACAAAATGATAATGTCTAGATCGAAAGATTTTTATCACAAATATCTCTTCCAAAATTGACCTCGGAAGAACAACAGGGATTAGATATGCGTTTCGAATTACAAGAGGTCGAAGAAGCTCTGGGATCACTTCAAAGTAATAAATGCCCAGGAGAAGATTGTTTTCCGCCCGAACTTTAAAAAAAAAGTTTGAAGTTTTATTAATTCCTCCATTTATGGAGTTAATATATCAAGTGGAAAGATCACGTTAACCTCCAGAATCTTCTTCGACAGCTATCTTAATAGTATTGCCACAAAAAGATAATTTTTTAAAGTCGACATCTTATAGACCTATTTCTTTGTTAAACACTGACTATAAAATAATAGCAGAAAATTTATCCAGAAGGTTATCGAAATACTGACCAAATTTAATACACATGGATCAAACAGGATTTATCAAAAACAGACAATCGGCAGATAATGTAACACGTTTACTTAGTATAATTCATTTGGCACAAAAGAGAGAGGAAATGTTTGTGCAGTTGCGTTAGATGCAGGAAAAACATTTGATAGATTGGAATGGGATTTTTTTTTATTTAAGGTATGGGAAAATATGGATTAGAGGTATCCTTTATAAAATGGTCTAAAAGCTTAAATAATAATCCCAAAGCTAAAGTAGTGACAAATGTTCAAATTTCAACACCATTTCAATTAACAAGGTCAACTAGGCAAGATTGTCCATTATCACCTGCTTTCTTTGTGTTGGAGATAGAACCATTAGCTGAATTAATTAAAATGGACCCAGATATGAAGGGTTTCAGAGTTATCCATAAGGAATACAAGATTAACTTATTTGCTGACGATGTTCTGCTTTATGTTACAAACCCATTCAACTCGCTGCGTAAATTATCTTCTAGATTGGAAGAATATCGGAAAATATCTGGCTGCAAAATAAATTAGGATAAAAGTGAAATGTTACCTCTTACTAAAGGAGATTATAGTCAATGTCGATTAATAACTCGATTTAGATGGCCGATAAATGGTATGACATATTTAGGTATAAGTGGTATAACATATTTAGATATAAGGGTTGATAATGATATAAAGAACATATGAATTAAATAATTTAGCATTATGGAAAAAAATTCAAGAAAATCTTGATAAATGGATGATATTAACAATAACATTAGTAGGTAGAGTAAATGCCGTAAAAATGAATATATTTCCTGGATTACAAGACTTATTCCAAACACTACCAATTCAACTTCCCCACAAGTTTTTTCAAGAGTTAGATAAATATGTGAGGAAGTTCATTTGGAAAGGTAAGTCGTCGAGAATATCGTTGGAAAAATTGACATCGAAATTCATCTAGGACGGTTACAACTTCCAAGAATCATTGTAAAGCAAATCAACTTAGATTTATTGCATCTATTTTTGAAAAAGATAAACCGGCACGGATCAGAATAGAACTAGATAAAATAGGAGAAAATACACCCGAAGATTATATATATATAAATGGGAATCTAAGTGTATACGAGAAAAGAAAGAATCCCCTATATGAAAACATTTGATTGATCAATGGAATAAAATAAATGTGATGATGAGTAAAGGAAATCTTTATCAGTAAAGAGACCTTTAACTCAAAATAAACATTCCATTTACAATGGATAATCAACTTTTATACAATTGGTTTCAAACAGAGATTAGATATATAGGAGATTGTTTTGAAGGAGGTATATTAATGTCATTTGATCAATTATAGAATTAATGCAAAATATCAACCGGGGGAGGAAGTGCTGGAGGAGACAGAGATTGTGGGTGTGAGAGGAGGGTGGCCTGGTGGGATGAGAGTGGCTGGGGGGGGGGGGGGGGAAGTAGTGAGAGTCCGGAGAAACAGAGGGAGGGAGAGTGAGGGGAAAGTTAGGGTTTGGCGGAGAGAGAATCGTGAGTGACGGGGCAGAAAGGGGTATCACTGAAAGAAGGGGAGGGGCAAGAAGTAGAAAACAATGTACAGAGAGGGGTAGAAATGGAAATGGTTGATTTTTGGAGGGAATCAATTTGGCTTCACTCTCGAGCACTTTCCTTTGGCCTTCTATTCACTCTCTCGGGCGGATAAATTGCATTTACTGTCCGAGAGGTTTAGAACCAGCAGCTCATTACCCACCGCAACATCCTGTTTATTCAG
Source organism: Hypanus sabinus (assembly GCF_030144855.1). Taxonomy (NCBI): domain Eukaryota; kingdom Metazoa; phylum Chordata; class Chondrichthyes; order Myliobatiformes; family Dasyatidae; genus Hypanus; species Hypanus sabinus. The sequence continues at coordinate 99,766 of NW_026779264.1, forward strand.
GCATTCTGTGCATATATTTAGATATTGAAGCTTACAGGAAACCAACACACGCTGATCGGTGTTTGAGTTTTAACTCTTTTCAGCCATTGGAACTGAAGCCGGGGGTTTTCAGTATTTCAGAGAAGTATTTAAAGCATGGGCCTACACTGACTTGGCCGGGATACAGGCAGCAAAAAATAAAAATAGCAGTGACGTCAGCCCCGCAGACGGAGTTCTGGAGCTCTCTCAAAAAGCCTCCATCGCCTTCTGCCTATCATTTTCTCTCTCTGCGTCCCCAACTTTCCCCTCACCTTCTCCCTATTTCTAACCCATGAATGCGTATGCGATCTTGATGTCAAGGACCCATTAGGAGGATAAGGGCAGATCGGAGGTGTCAGTGTTGCAGTTGAACAAAGGAGACTATGGATCCCTGAGGGAGTAGCTGGCCAAAGTTAAAAAGACAGTGAAACAGCAATGGCTGGTATTCTTGGGAATAATGCACAAGGTGCAAAATCAGTTCATCCCCCGGAGAAGGAAGGATTCAAAGTGGGGAAAGGGGCTACAGTGGTTGACAAAGGAAGTCAGAGATTGCATAACATTAAAAAAATGGAAGTACGACAGAGCTCACGTGAGTGGGAGGACAGATGATTGGGAAGATTTCAAGGAACAACAGAACTTGACTAAAAAGGCAATACGGGGAGAAAATATGAGCTACGAACGTAAGCTAGCCAGGAATATAAAGGAAGATAGCAAAAGCTTTTTTTAGGTATGTGAAGAGAAAGAAGATAGTTAAGAACAATGTTGGGCCCTTGAAGAATGATTTGGGTGAACAGAGAAATGGCAGAAAATTTAATAAGAACTTTAGATCTGTCTTCACTAGGGAAGACACAAGCAATTTTTCAGATGTATGGATGGGCCAAGGGCATAGGGTAACAGAGGAAATGAAACAGATTGACATTAGGAAGGACACGGTGATGAGTCGACTGATGGGACTGAAGGCCAACCCTAACCCCAGGTTCATATGGTCTGCATCCTAGGGTACCAAAGCAGTTGGCTCTGGAATTTGCGGTTGCATTGTTAATCATTTTCGAATGTTCCTTAGATTCAGGATCAGTTCCTGAGAATTGGAGAATAGCTAATGCTATCCCACTTTTTAAAGAAAGGAGGAAGGGAGCAAAGAGAAAACTATCGTCCTGTCAGCCTAACATCAGTAGTGGGGAAGATGCTAAAGTCCATTAGTAAAGATAAAATCGTGGCATATCTAGATAGCAGTGATAGGATTGGGCCGAGGCAGCATGGAATCCCAAGGGGGAATCATCCTTGACTAATCTATTGGAGATTTTCGAGGATGCAACCAGGAAGTTAGACAAGAGAGATCCAGTAGATGTAATGTACCTCGATTTTCAGAAGGCATTTGATAAGGTCCCACATATGTGTGTGTTGGGTAAAATCATAGCATGAGGTGGAAGTTATTGACATGGATAGAAAACTGGTTGGCAGATAGAAATCGAAGGGTAACGGTGAAGGGCTGTGTCTCGCAATGGCAGGTAGTGACTAGTGGTGTGCCACAGGGCTCGGTATTGGGACCACAGCTGTTTACGATTTACATCAACTATTTACATGAAGGCATTGAGAATAACATCAACATGTTTGCTGCTGATTCTAAGTTGGGTGGCAGTGTGACATGTGATGAGGTCGTTAGGAGAATGCAGGGTGACTTGGATTGGCTGCGTGAGTGGGCAGATACTTGGCAGATGACGTTTTATGTGAATAAGTGACAGGTTATCCCCTTTGGGAGTAAGAACAGGAAGGCAAATTATTATCTGAACGGTGTCGAGTTAGGTAAGGGAGAAATACAAAGCGATCTAGGAGTCCTTGTTCATCAGTCACTGAAGGTGAATGAGCAAGTGCAGCAGGCAGTGAAGAAGCTAATGGAATGTTGGCCTTTATTACAAAGAAATTGAGTACAACGGTAAGGAATTTTTTTGTATTTGTACGGAGCCCTGGTGAGACCACAACTGGAGAGATTTGTACAGATTTTTTCTCCAGGGTTATGGAAGGACATCTTGGCTGCAGAGGAAGTACAGCGTAGATTCACGAGGTTAATTCCTGGGATGTCCGGACTGTCTTACGCAGAGGCTAGAGAGACTGGGCTTGTAAACGCTGGGATTAAGGTGATTGAGAGGGGATCTGATTGCAATTTATAAGATTATTCAGGGATTGGACAAGATAGAGGTAGTAAATATGTTCCAGACGCTGGGAGAGTCAGTACCAGAGGGTATGTTTTGAGAATAAGGGGTAGGTCATTTCGGGCAGAGTTAAGGAAAAACCTCTTCTCCCAGAGCGTTGTGAGGGTGTGGAATGCACTGCCTCAGGAGGCAGTGTAGGCCAGTTCTCTGGATGCTTGAATGAAGCTCGATAGGTATCTCTATGGATAGCGGAATCGAGGGACATGCGGACAAGGCAGGAGCCGGGCATTGATAGTAGATGATCAGCTGTGATCTCAGAATGGCGGTGCAGGCTCGAAGGGCCGAAAGGTCTACTTCTGCACCTATTGTTTATTGCCTATTGTCTATTGAATGCCTCTAACCTGCTTCAATTTCGCTCCTCTATCATGCTCTCTCCTTTTTCCTCTACTCCCTATCTTTCCTCAGCCTTTCTATCTCACTGCCCTCCTCAAGAAGCCTTCTCTTTCTGTCTCCCCACCCTCTCTACAAACCTTCTCCCTTCCCATTCTCTCGCGCTCATAGTGAAAGTTCAAATTTCACTGGACTGAAATGTGACCGAGCCGTCTCTGCCGTTTCCGTGAATGGCGCCACTCACTGGACAGTGGGGATTAGTTATTTCCACCGCAGTATGTAAGCGGGAAGGTGAAACTAAACGGGGTCTTTGGAGATGGGAGTGAGGGTAATGGATAAAGTGGTGGCGGTGCGGAAGGAGATGTGTAGTGTTTGTGTCTGGATGAGAGAGAGAAGAGAGAGAGAGAGAGAGAGAGAGAGAGAGAGAGAGAGAGAGAGAGAGAGAGAGAGAGAGAGAGAGAGAGAGAGAGAGAGAGAGAGAGAGAGAGAGAGAGAGAGAGAGAGAGAGAGAGAGAGAGAGAGAGAGAGAGAGAGAGAGAGAGAGAGAGAGCCTAGCCAAATGTGTATTCGCTGGGACTGTGTTTTGAAAACAACAGAACTATTTGATGGGAGAGTGCATGAGGAGATTCAGTCTGTCTGTTACCCGCCGAGTCTGTTTGATCAGACGGTTCGGAGGGATGTTTACTTTCCACCTGTCGCCTGGAATGTGCGATGAGCGGGTGTGAAAGGATGGGGCAAAGCAATATTGTTCTAACTCTGTTTCAAAGCATCTTGAAATAAATTCAAAAGAGCAAGAGTAATGTGTCATATATCCACACCAGAGTGAAGCAACCTCCACTCCATCCGATTTCATATATCGGGGGTCAGACACCCAGATAAGCTCCGTCCACACCGTCCTACCACATTCTCTCTGGCTCATTCACAGATTGAATCTCCCTCCACACCATCCCATCACACTCTCCCACAGTCAGGCACAGAATGAATCTCCGTCCACTCCGTCCCATTACACACTTGCAGCGTCAGACCTGGAGTGAAGCTCTCCTGCGCACGGTCCGACCACCCTCCCCGGGATTGGAAACATAGTGAAGCTCCGACAACTGAGTCTCAGCTTGCAGTCCAGGAGTCAGACAGAGTTAAACCGACGCTTCACAGTACGATAACTCCCTGCCTCTCACCAGTCAGCAGTTCCTGTAGAGTATCACCGGTAATAAGTGTGTGTGCGACCAGAGGCAGAACAGTGTATGGACGGGGAGCTGAGGGAGGACTGTGAAGGGGTGTTGAGTTTGCAGTCACTGGGAGAAAGGGGTGAGAAACCAAACAACCGGCCGGTACAGAAAGAGACTAAGAGAAACTGAGAACAGAGAGATCGATATCCAGTTTCAAGTGCAGAATTAACACCAAAGCTGTGGAGGGACCTTGACCATGTATCTGACCCCGAGTATATGATGGGATCATGTGGAGGGATTAGACGGTGTGGAGGGAGATTCACCATGTGTCTGACACAGGGAGTGTGTAATGGGACAATGTGGGGGGAGGTACATAGAAACATAGAACACTACAGCACTGTAAAGGACCTTCACCCCTCCATGTTATGCCGACCCATCTAATCCTTAAAAAAAGTACTAAACCTTTAATGAGGTGACCAGAATTGAAGACAATACTCTAAGTGCGATCTCTCCAGTTTTTTGTAGAGTTGCAACATGACCTCTCTACTCTAGAACTCAATCCCCCTATTAATGAATTCTGGCATCCCATAGGAAGGATGTGGAAGTAATGGAGAGGGTGTCCAGGAGATTTACCAGGATGTTGCCTGGATTGGAGAACAAGTCATATGAAGCAAGGTTAGCAGAGCTGGGATTTTTCTATTTGGAGCGTAGAAGAATACTGGGGACTTGATAGAGGTCTACAAGATTATGAGAGGCATAGATAGGGTGGATAGTCAGAACCTGTTTCCCAAGGAACCAACAGAAAACACAACACTGCATGTGTACAAAATTAATGAGGGAAGCTTAGGGGAGGCATCAGGGGTAAGATTTTTACAGAGAGTGTAGTGAGTGCCTGGAATCACTTGCCAGGGATTTTGGTGGGGGCTAAAACATTATGGGTAGTTAAGAACTTCTTGGACAGCCACATGGATAAAAGAAAAATTGAGGGTAATGGTGTAGGGTTGGTTTAGCACTTCTTAACTACCCTTTCAACCTGTGCGGCGACCTTGAGGGATGTACGGATTTGAACCCAAAAGAACCTTTGTTCATCCACATTCTTAATTAACTGACCATTAATCCTGTACTCAGTCTTCTGATTTGTCCTTCCAAAGTGCATCACCACACCCTTGTCCGGATTGAACTTCATCTGCTATTTTTCTGCACAAGTCTGGGGATGTCTAAATCCTCTTGTAACTTTCGACAACCTGCAGCTCCATCCACAACTCCTCCAACCTTCATGTCATCCGCAAACTTACTCACTCATTCTTCCACCTCTACATCCAGGTCATTTATAAAAATCACAGATAGCTGGGGTCCCAGGACAGATCCCTGCGGCCCTCCACTAGTCACCGACCTCCAGGCAGAATACTTTCCTTCCACAACTACCCTCTGCTTTCTTCCTTTAAGCCATTTTTTAAACATCCCAACAGCCAAGTTTCCAATTATCCAATGTCTCATGTCTTTCTCGATGGGTTTCTCGTGTGGGATCTTGTCAAGGGACATCTTGTGTTTGACAGAGGGATTGTGTGATGGGACGTCTTGCAGGGAGTTTCCCTCTGAGACTGACCCTGGGAGTGCATGATGGGACGTTGTGAAGGGAGCTTGTCAGTGTGACTAACTCCGGGAGTGTTTGATGGGGCATCCCGTCCCGTCACATACACACCCTGTATCAGACACAGAAAAAAGTTGCTTCCACACAGTCCGATCTCAAACTACCGAGGTTAGAATCAGAGTGTAGCTCCCTTCAGACTATCCCATCACACAACCCCCGTGTGGATCTCGCAGTGAAGTTCTCTGCGCGCAGTCCCATCACACTCTCCCATGATCAGACTCAGAGTGATGTTCCCTCCACATCATCCCCTCACACAGTCCCGGGGCCAGACACAGAGAGAATCTGCCGCCTCACAGTCCCATCACACTCTCCCATGATCTGACTCAGAGTGATGCTCCCCACACATCATCCCCTCACACAGTCCCGGGGCCAGACACAGTCCCGGGGCCAGACACAGTCCCGGGGCCTCACAGTCCGCTAACACAGCAACGGAATCAGAAAGAGAGCGAATCTCCCTCTTCACTTCCTCTCTCCTCTCTCACCTATCACCAGCACTTCATCGTTCCTGTAGACTCCAACAGCGTGTCTGTCTCAGAGATAATAAGTGTGTGTGAGACCAGAGGTAGAACCGTGGAAGGAGGGGGAGGAGAGAGAGGGCTTTGGAGGGGTGTTCAGTTTGCAGTCACTGGGAGGACGAGGGAATAAAACACACGACGGGCCTTTGCTCGCAGAGACGTAGAGAAGCTGACAACCGAGAGATCGATATCCGGTGCAAATGAGAAGAAATAATACCAGCCCTGAGCAAGGAGATTCACCATGTGTCTGAACAAGGGAGTGTGTAATGAGACACAGTGGAGGGAACTTCACCATGAGTTTCACCCCGGGAGTATGTGATGAGACAGTAAGGAGAGAGGTCCAATGCTTGTCTGGCCCCGGAGTGTGTAATGGGACGCTTTAGAGGGAGCTGCACTCTTTGTCTCACCGAGGGGCTGCGAAATGGGACGGAGTAGAGGGAGCTTCACTCTGTGTCTGACCACGGGAGTGTGTAACGTGAAGGTGTGGAGGGAGATTCACTTCTGTGTCTGACACAGGGAGTGCATGATGGGACGGTCTTGAGAGAGATTCACTCTCTGTCTGACACCGGCAGTGTATGATGGGATGTTGAGAAGGGAGATTCATTCTGCGTCTGATCCCGGGAGGGTGTCATGGACGGTGTGGAGGAAGATTGACTCAGTATCTGACCCTGTTTTGTGTGTGAAATGACGGTGAGGAGAGTGTACTGACACCGGTGCAGTGTGATGGGACGGGCTGGAGGGAGATTCACTCTGTGTCTGACCCCGAGAGTGTGTGACGGGATGGAGTGGACGGAGATTGACTTTGTGTCAGATCCCAGGAGTTTGTGCTGGAACTGTGTGGAGGGAGATTTACACGGTGTCTCACGCCGGGAGTGTGTGATGTGATGGTGTGGAGGGAGATTGACTCTGTATCTGACCCCGGGAGTGTGTGATGGGACGGTATGGGGAGAAATACACTCTGTGTCTGACCCCGGGACTGTGTGAAGGGACAGTGTGGAGGGAGATTCATGCTGTGTCTCACCCCGGGAGTGCATGATGGGGCGGCCTGCAGGGACCTACTCTGTCTGTCTGACCCCCAAATTATGAGATGAGATGGACTGGAGGGATCTTCACGCTTGTGTGGATATAGCACACATACCTTTTCCTCTTTTGAGTTTCTTTCCTGACGCTTTCAGACAGAGTTTGAACATTGCTGCTTCGTCCCATCGTCTATTCTGGAAAGCAGGAACAATGAACAGTGAATTTCTCTCCACACTGTCCAGTACATCCGCAGGTAGTCACACACAGAATGGGGATCCTTTCATACCTGCCCATCGCACATTCATGGCGCTACTTCTAAAGAGAAGATCTCTCCGAACCGTCCGATCGCAGTCTTAAAGAGAAATTCCTGAAACACTCACCCAAAACACATTGTCGTGTTTGTTCATGACTGGCCTGTACAGACAGAGAGGCAGAGCAGAAGACAACGGACAGATCGATATCCGTGGACGTCAGCAGAAATAATACCAACGGTGTGGAGGGCGCTTTACTGTATGTCTGACTCCAGGATGTGTGATGGGACGGTGTGGAGAGCGCTTTACTCTGTGTCTGACTCCAGGATGTGTGATGGGACGGTGTGGAGAGCACTTTACTCTGTGTCTGACTCCAGGATGTGTGATGGGACGGTGTGGAGGGCGTTTTACTCTGTGTCTGACTCCAGGATGTGTGATGGGACCGTGTGGAGAGCGCTTGACTCTGTGTCTGACTCCAGGATGTGTGATGGGACGGTGTGGAGGGCGTTTTACTCTGTGTCTGACTCCAGGATGTGTGATGGGACCGTGTGGAGAGCGCTTTACTCAGTGTATGACTCCAGGATGTGTGATGGGACGACGGGGTGGGAGATTCACTCCGTATCTAAACCCGGGACTGTGTGACGGGACGGTCCGGAGGGAGAGTCGATCTGTGACTGACACCAACAGAATGTGATAGGATGGTGTGAAAGGATATTCCCTATGTGTCTGACCACGGGAATGTGTGACGGGACGGTGTGGAGGGAGATTCAATCTGTGACTGACCAATAGAAAATGTGACAGGACGGTATGGACGGAGCTTCTCGATGTGTCTGAACCCGGGCTCTGAAATGGGATTGAGTGTACGGAGGTTCACTCTGGTGTGGATATCTCACACGTCTCCTCTTTTAAATTTATTTCAAGACGATTTTAAACAGAGTTAGAACAATGTTGCTTCGCCCATCGTCTGTTCTGAAAAATAGAATCAGTAAACTGTGAATGTGACTTCACAGCGTCAATTACATCCGCGGGTAGTGAGACAGAGAATGGGAATCCTTTCACCCTTCCCCATCAGGCATTCCAGGCATCAGGTCAAAAGTGAAGTTCCCGCCAAACTGCCCGATCACAGACTTCCGAGGGTTGGAGTCAGAGTGAAGCTCTTCATGCACTTTCCTTAACAAATAGCCCAGTTGGCAGACATACAGAGGAGTTCCAAACACATTCTCCAAAAAAAATGGGCGGGTTCAGACACCGAGTCAAGATGGCAAAACACGTTCCCAGCACATACTAACTGACTGTACCGGACACAGAATGATGTTGTTTCCACACCGTCTCATAGCACAATCCTGGGTTAAGACAGAGAATGAAGAGACACAGGGTGTAGCTTCCTCCTCACCGTTCTATCACACAATTGCCGTGTCAGACCCTGAGCAAAGCTCCGTCCACAGCGCCCAGTCGCACGCTCCCGGGGACAGACACAGTGTGAAGCTCCCTCCTCACAGATGGATTGAGAAACAGATCGAAACTCCCTCTTCACTCCATAACTCCCCTCTCAACACTCACCAGTTTTTCAGGGTTCCTGTCGTCTCCAACAGTGTGTCTGTCTCAGCGATACTAAATGTGTGTGAGACCAGAGGTAGAACAGAGGAGGGAGGGGGAGTGGAGAGAGTGCTGTGGACAGGTGGTGAGTTTGCAGTCACTGGGACACTGGGAGGAAATGGTGTGAAACCACACGACCGGACTCTATGCACAGAGACGTAGAGAAACTGAGAACCGAGAGATCGATATCTGGTGGAAATGCGCCGAATTAAATTAAATTCCTCCATACAGCTGTCTAGTAGTCTCTCAAATTTAACTACTGTCTGTTTTTCCAGCATACATCCAGCATACCGGCAAATGTCCTCTGTACCCTTTCCAATGCTTCTACATCCTCCCTGTATGGAAGCGAACGGAATTGGACACAGTAATCCAAGAATAGCCCTACCAGCGTTTTAAAGAGCTGCATCATTACCCGCGACTATTAAACTGTACCCCCCGACTTATGAAAGCTAACACTCCACTGGATTTCGTAACTACCCTGTCTACTGTGAGGCAAATTTTACGGATCTCTGGACATATACCCCCAGGTCCCTCTGCTCCTCCCCACTACCACGTATCCTGCCATTTACTTTGTTCTCTGCCCTGGAGTTTCTCCTTCCAAAATGCACAACCGGCCTGTACACACAGAGAAGTAAAGAAGCTGAGAAGCGAGAGATCGATATCCGGTGGAAGTGAGCAGCAGTAACTCCAACGTTGTGCAAGGAGTTGACCACGTGTCTGACCCCGGGAGTGTGTGATTGAACGGTATAGAACATAGAACAGAAGACGGTACAGCACAGTACTGGCCCATCGGCCCGCAATGTTGTGCCGACCCTTATACCCTGCTCCCATATAAAACACCACCTTAAATTCCCCATAAACCTGTCCCGTTGTCCACCACTGACTCAGGCAGTGCGTTCCACAGTCTGAGTGAAAAACTCTCCTCTAATATCCCCTTGAACTTTGCTCCCCTTACCTTAAAGCCATCCCCTCTTGTATTGAGCAGTGGTGTCCTGGGGAAGAGACGCTGGCTGTCCACTCTATCTTTTCCTCTTAATATCCTCTAACATGGCTCCTTCATCCTAGTTCTGACCGGAGAGTAAAGCCCTAGCTCCCTTATCCTCTGATCATAATACATACTCTCTAAATCAGGCAGCATCCTGGTCAATCACCTTTGCACACTTTCCAATGCTCCCACATCCATCCTATAGTGATGCGACGAGAACTGGACACAATACGCCAAGTGTGGGATAATCTGTGTTTTACAGAGCTGCATCAATAAACCGCGACTAGTAAACTCTGCCCCTCGTCTTATGAAAACTAACACACCTTAACTACACTATCTACACGTGAAGCAACTTTCATGTATCTCTGGACATGTACTCCCAGATCCGTCTGCTTCTCCACACTCCTAAGTGTCCTGCCATTTGCTTTGTACTCTGCCTTGGGGTTCGTTCTTCCAAAATGCACAACCTCAGACTTGATGAACCGCTTTGAACTCTGTCTGCCAATTCTCAACCAACCTCTGCATCCTAGCAATGTCTCTCTGCAACCTTCGGAAATCCTCTGCACTATCGACTACACTATCAAATTTTGTGTAGTCTGCAAACTTGCCTACTCACCCTTCTACCCCCACATCCAGGCCGTTAATAAAGATCACGAAAAGTAGAGGTCCCCGAACTGATCATTGTGGGACTCCACTAGTCACAAATTTCCAATCCGAATTTACTCCCTGTACCACAACCCTCGTCCTTCTGTAGGCAATCCAATTCTGAATCCACCTGGGCTAACTTCCCTGGATCCGATGCCATCTGACTTTCTGAATAAGCCTACCGTGAGGAACCTTCTCAACTGCCTTACTAATCTACATGTAGATTACATCCACTGCACTACCCTCAGTTATATGCCTGCTCACCTCCTCAGAGAACTCTATCAAACTTGTTAGACACGACCTGCCCTTCGTAAGACTATGCTGATTGTCCCTGATCAGACCATGATTATTGAATGGCCCATGGATCCAATCTCTAAGAAGCTATTCCAACAGCTTTCCCACCACAGACGTAATGCTCACTGGTATATAATTACCCGGACTATCCCTACTTACCTATTTAAAGATGGGGACAACATTAGCCCCCCTGCAATCCTGCGGTACCATTCCCGAGGACAACGAGGACAAAAATATCCTAGCCACAGGCTCAGGAATCTTTTCTTCGCCTCGTGGAGCACCCTGGGCAATATTCCTTCAGGCTCCGTGGAATTATCAACACTAAAGTATTTTAACAACGCCAGTGCCTACTCTCCCTTAATATCAACGTGCCCCAGAACATCAACCTCACTCATATTGTCCTCACCTTAAAAAGTTCTTCCATTAGTGAATACCGAAGACAAGTAATTATTGAGGACGTTGCTCTATTTCACAGCATCCAGGCACATCTTCCCACCATTGTCTCTAATCGGTCTTATTTTCACACCTCTCATTTTTTTGTTCCTAACATAATTGAAGAATGCTTTAGGGTTTTCCTTTACACTACTCGCCAAGTCCCCTACTCTCATGTCCCCTTCTTGGTCTCCTCATCCCCTTCTCAAGCTCCTTTCTTGCTATCCTATATTCTCCTTCCTCACCGTCCCTCCACACTTTGTGTCTGAACCCGGGAGTGTATGTTGGGACGCAGTGGAGGGGGATTCACTCTGTGTCTGACTCCGGGCGTGTGTCATGCGACGGTGTGGAGGGAGATTCAATCTGTGACTGAGCCCGAGAGAATGTGTTAGGACGGTGTGGACGGAGCTTATCTGGGTGTCTGACCCCCGATATATGAATTCGGATGGAGTGGAGGGTTCTTCACTCTGGTGTGGATATATCACACATTACTCTTGCTCTTTTGAATTTATTTCAAGAAGCTTTGAAACAGAGTTAGAACAATGTTGCTTCGCCCCATCTTTTCACACCGGCCCATCACACATTCCAGGCGTCAGGTGTAAAGTAAATATCCCTATGAACCGTCTGATCAAACAGACTCGGCGGGTTAGGGACAGAGTGAAGCTCCTCATGTAGTCTCCCATCAAATAGTCCTGTTGATTGCAAAACACTCTCCCAGCGCATACTCATTTGGCTAGACACACTCTCTCTCTCTCTCTCTCTCTCTCTCTCTCTCTCTCTCTCTCTCTCTCTCTCTCTCTCTCTCTCTCTCTCTCTCTCTCTCTCTCTTTCACTCTCTCTCATCCAGACACAGAAACAGCCGCGACTACACATCTCCTCCCGCACCGCCACCACTTTATCCACTACCCTCACCCCCATTTCGGAACGCCCATTTCGTTTCACCTCGCCGCTTACTTACTGTGGAGGAAATAACTAATCGACACTGGACAGCCGGACAGTGAGTGGCGCCATTCACGGAAACGGTGGAGACGGCTCGGTCACATTTCAGTCCAGTGAACTTTCACTACGAGCGGGAGAGAATGGGAAGGGAGAAGGTGGGTAGAGATGGTGGGGAGACAGAAAGAGAAGGCTTCGTGAGGCGGGCAGTGAGATAGAAAGGCAGAGGAAAGAGAGGGAGTAGAGGAAAAAGGACAGCGCATGAGAGAGGAGCGAAATTGAAGCTGGTTAACGGCATTCAATAAACAATATCCCATAGGCAATAGGTGCAGAAGTAGACCGTTCGGCCCTTCGAGGCTGCACCGCCATTCTGAGATCATGGCTGATCATCTACTTTCAATACTGCCTTGTCCCCATTTACCTCGGTTCCCCTATCCATAAAGATTCTTAACTAGCTCCTTCATTAAAGCATCCAGAGAACTGGCCTACACTGCCTACTGAGGCAGTGCATTGTACACCCTGACAACTCTCTGGGAGAAGATGTTTTTCCTTAACTCTGTCCTAAATGGCCTACCCATTATTCTCAAAACATCCCCTCTGGTACTGGGCTCTTCCAGCATCTGGAACATATTTACTGCCTCTATCTTGTCCAATCCCTTAATAATCTTGTAAGTTGCAATCAGATCCCCTCTCAATCTCTTTAATTCCAGAGTTTACAAGCCCAGTCTCTCTATCCTCTGCGGAAGACAGTCCGGACATCCCAGGAATTAACCTCGTGAATCTACGCTGCACTTCCTCTACAGCCAGGATGTCCTTCCTTAGCCCTGGAGACCAAAACTGTACAACATGCTTCAGTTGTGGTCTCATCAGGGCTCTGTACAAATGCAAAAGGATTTCCTTGCTCTTGTACACTATTCACTTTGTAATAATGGCCAACATTCAATTAGCCTTCTTCACTGCCTGCTGCACTTGCTCATTCACCTTCAGTGACTGATGAACAAGGACTCCTAGATCTCTTTGAATTTCTCCCTTACCTAATTCTACACCGTTCAGATAATAATCTGCCTTCCTGTTCTTACTCCCAAACTGGATAACCTCTCACCTATTCACATTAAACGTCATCTGCCAAGTATCTGCCCACTCACGCAGCCTATCCAAGTCACCCTGCATTGTCCTAACGACCTCATCACATGTCACACTGCCACCCAGCGTAGAATCAGCAGAAAACTTGTTGATGTTATTCTGAATGCCTTCATCTAAATAGTTAATGTAAATCGTAAACAGCTGTGGTCTCAATACCGAGCACTGTGGCATCCCACGAGTCACTACCTGCCATTCCGAGACACACCCTTTCACCGTTACCCTTTGCTTTCTATCTGCCAACCAGTTTTCTATCCATGTCAATATCTTCCCCCTAATGCCATGATTGTACCCAACACTCACACATGCGGGACCTTATCAAATGCCTTCTGAAAGTCGAGGTACACTACATCAACTGGATCTCTCTTGTCTAGCCTCCTGGTTACATCCTCGAAAAACTCCAATAGATTAGTCAAGGATGATTTACCATTGGTAAATCCATGCTGGCTCGGCCCAATCCTGTCACTGCTATCTAGATGTGCCACTATTTCTTCTTTAATAAGGGACTCTAGCATCTTCCCCACTACTGATGTTAGGCTGACAGGACGATAGTTCTCTCTTTTCTCACTTCCTCCTTTGTTAAAAAAGTGGGATAGCATTAGCCATTCTCCAATTCTCAGGAACTGATCCTGAAACTAAGGAACATTGGAAAATAATTACCAATGCATCCGCAAATTCCAGAGCCAACTCCTTTGGTACCCTAGGATGCAGACCATATGGACCTGGGGATTTGGTAGTCTTCAGTCCCATCAGTCCACTCATCACCGTCTCCTTCCTAATATCAATCTGTTTCATTTCCTCTGTTACCCTATGTCCTTGGCGCATCCAGATATCTCTTAGATTGCTTGTGTCTTCCCTAGTGAAGGCAGATCTAAAGTACTTATTAAATTCTTCTGCCATTTCTCTGTTTCCCATAACAATTTCACGCAAATCTTCAAGGGCCCAACATTGTTCTTAACTATTTTCTTTCTCTTCACATATCTAAAAACGCTTTTGCTATCCTCCTTTATATTCCTGGCTAGCTTGCGTTCGTACCTCATATTTTCTACCCGTTTTGCCTTTTTAGTTAAGTTCTGTTGTTCCTTAAAAACTTCCCAATCATCTGTCCTCCCACTCACTTTAGCTCTGTCATACTTCCTTTTTTTAATGCTATGCAATCTCTGACTTCCTTTGTCAACCACAGTGATCCCTACCCCTCTTTGAATCCTTCCTTCTCCGGGTGATGAACTGATTTGGCACATTGTGCATTCTTCCCAAGAATACCAACCATTGCTGTTCCACTGTCTTTTCTGCTAAGATATCCGTCCATTTAACTTTGGCCAGCTCCTCCCTCAGGGATCCATAGTCTCCTTTGTTCAACTGCAACACTGACACCTCGGAGCCGCCCTTCTCCTTCTCAAATTGCAGATAAAAACATCTTATTATGGTCACTACCTCCGAATGGCTCCTTTACTTCAAGATCGCTTACGCATTTATGGGTTAGAAATAGGGAGAAGGTGAGGGGAAAGTTGGAGACGCAGAGAGAGAAAATGATAGGCAGAAGGCGATGGAGGGTTTTTGAGAGAGCTCCAGAACTCCGTCTGCGGGGCTGACGTCACTGCTGTTTTTATTTGTTGCTGCCTGTATGCCGGCCCAGTCAGTGTAGCCGCACGCTTTCAATACTTCTCTGAAATACTGAAAACGCCCAGCTTTTGTTCCAATGGGTGAAGAGAGTCAAACCTCAAACACCGCTCAGCGTGTGTTGGTTTTCTGTAAACTTCAATATCTAAATATATGCACAGAGGGCCTAAATAAACAGGATGTTGCAGTAGGGGATGAACTGTTGGTTTTAAACCTCTCGGACAGTAAATGCAATTTATCCGCCCGACAGAGGGAATAGAAGAAAATAAGAGAGAGCTCGAGAATGAAGTCAAATTGATTCCCTCCAAAAATCCACTCTCTCCATTTCTACCCCTCTCTCTACATTGTCTTACACTTCTTGCCCTCCCCTTTCTGACACGTCACTCACGATTCTCTCTCCGACAAACTCTCTTTCCCCTCACACTCCCTCCCAATGTTTCTCCCCACTCTCACTACTTCCCCCACCCGCCACTCTCATCCCTCCAGACCACCCTCCTCTCACTCCCTCAATCTCTCTCTCCTGCAGCACTTCCTCCCCCGGCTCTCGGCTCCTCTCTTTATCAGCTGCTAATCCGGTGGTTGTGTCGCTCGGATCTACTGGTCGACACGGTCTTTCTCTGACAAAGGTTCCTTCCCTTCTCAGAGCTCAGAGACGCAGAGGATCCTCGGCAGGATGGACAACAGAGAGACATACACGAATATGCAGCTCGTAAAACCCTACTCACCGTTTCCATTGAGAGGTAAGTGGGGCAGGGACAGTGGAATGGAATTTCAATCTCTTTCTAAACCCGGGAGTGTGCGATGCGGGGTTGTGAAGGGAGATTCACTCGGTCTCTGACCCCGGGTGTGTGTGATTGGATAGTGTGGAGGGAGATTCCCTCTGTGTCTGACCACGGGAGTGTGTGATGGGACGGTGTGGACAGAGATTCACTCTGTGTCTGTCCCCGGGAGTTTGTGATGCGGGGTTGTGGAGTGACATTCACTCTGTGTCTGACCCCGGGAGTCTGTGATTTTTTGTGTGGTGGGAGTACCGTGAGACGGGTTTAAACTGGGGGCACTGAGGAGGGAGTGCTGTGTTGTGAGGTGAGGGGTGCGAGAGCAGCGATTGCTGTGGCATGGTCGGTGAGCAGGAAACACCTTGAGAAGACTGACAAGGAGGGAAGAGAGTGGTAAAAGGCAGTGAGGAACCCTAACTCTAAAAATAATGTTGAGATGTGGAAATAGTGTTCCAATAATTTGTTCCAGTAAAACTCTTAAATTTGTCCAAAAAGTTTGAATTTTAGAACAAGATCAAGTAGAATGTAAAATTTGTACCAATTTCTTGATTACATCGGAAACACTGATCAGATAAATTTGGGTTTAGTTAATTTATTTTTGTGGCGTAATATACAATTGATGTAAAAAATTATATTGCACTAATCTTAACCGGACCTTAGTTGTATGTGTCATACTATGAAGACATAGTCTTGAACAAGTTGTTTCTTCAATTTTAATATTCAAGACAGTTTCCCATTTTTATCTTGACTTATGAATTCCTTGTTTAATTGCCTGTTTCTGAATCAAACTATACGTTCAAGAAATATTTTTTTAACTATTCCTTTTTGAATTAATGTTTTTAGTCATTGTTGTTAATTGTTGTTAATTGTTGTTAATTGGGTTACTCCAATCTAGAATAATACCGAATCTTTCAATTTCCGTGGTACCTTCGGGAGTATTTTTAAAATTCACCTTGTTTCTATGTGTGTCCCCACCGATCATCCAGGCAAAGAAAGAAAGATAGAAGATAAATAGATTATTTAAAAAAAACAATATACCCCCCACTTCAATTTTTGTGGATAAAAAAAACACAGCATTACCCCCCTCTGTTGTACGGGTCATGGCAACCGCCATGATTACCACGAGAATCCCGTAGCAATCGATCCGAAGCTCCCCCAGCTCCTCCGCAACATAGAAAAGTAAATATATGAAGAATAAAATAATAACACTACTCTCAATTGATATTTCTCTAATGTTTTACCTTTCTCCCCTGTGTCTTATAATTTAAATAAATTTAAATATTATTCTGTCGTTAAATATCCATCAATACCATTCACTTTTCCTGTATCATCTTTAATCGGTTTCGCTTTAAAACCTTTGAGTGTAGTTAGCGAATATTTGGGGGTTTTTGTGCGAACTCTTCCGCGTCTTGATAATCGGTAAAAAATCTTAATTTTCCATCCTCTAAAAAATTATCAGTGTTGCCGAATGACGCATCATGAATTTGTAACCCTTTTCCCATAAAACATTTTCCGCTGGGTTAAATTCCTTCTTTCTCTGCAAAAGGCTATAACTTATATCAGGATAGAAAAGAACTGCTTTCCCTTTTGGCGTCAATGGCCCGTTTCTCTTTCTGGCACATTGGGCAGCCGCCTTCAGGATCTTTTCTTTATCTTGGTATCTTAAGCATTTTCTCAAGTTTTGATCTTAAGGCTCGATGAACCCTTTCAATTTCAATTAACTGAGATCCTTCTTCCATTTCCAAGTTTTCCAAAATAAATTTTTGAAAAAACATATATTAGATCTTCTTCTTCTGTATTTTCTTTGTCCAACAATCTTAATATTCTTTCTTCTGCTATAGTTTTCAAGCATATCCAATTTTTCCAATAGCTGTTTTTTTTCTGATGTCCAGGGAGAAATATTATCTTCCATTTTGTTCATTCTTTCAACAATGTTTTCCGTTGTTGCTTCCAAGTCTGTAATTCTCATATCCATTTTGTCCTGTCTTTTTATAATTTTGTCAAACATAATCTTCATATATTTCATCTTTATTGCTTTTAATACGTTTAATTTTCCTAATTTACGCATTATTTGCATCAAAGATTTTTCTATATTTCCACATGATTGAATGGTGGAGCAGATGCGATGGCCCGAATGGCCTCTTTCTGCTATTATATCTTATGGTCTCATGGTCTTGTGGTTTCTCCGCAGGTGCGCATGAACAGCAGTCGAAAGTGAAGATCGGAAATAGACCGGACCGTGTTATCTGCCTATTCTGCCTAGTTACATCCGCCCTCATCGTGATAGTGGCCGGTCTCTCGATCCATGGTGAGTGGAACCGGCTCCGTGTGGAGGCAGACCGTAAATAAATAGAGTGGAATAAACCGTTATTGTAAAACAGCACAGCGACACCGACACGGCCCTTACCGTAACACCGATTAAAAACAATCACCATAACACGGATACACACCTAACCGTGATAAAAACACTTATGAATTCCTTGTTTAATTGCCTGTTTTTGAATCAAACTATACGTTCAAGAAATATTTTTTTTAACTTTTCCTTTTTGAATTAATGTTTTTATTTCATTAGATTTCGGCAATAACATTGTTTGACACAATTTTTCTCTTAAATAAGCCCTTAATTGGAAATAACAAAAAATGTGTTGGTTGATATTTTGAATTTATTCTATAATTGATCAAATTACATTAATATACCTCCTTCAAAACAATCTCTTATATATCTAATCGCTATTTGAAACCAGTTGTATAAAAGTTGATTATCCATTGTAAAAGGAATAAGTTTATTTTGAATTAAAGTTCTCTTTGCTGATAAAGATTTCCTTATCTCATCATCACACTTATTTTATTCCATAGATGAATCAAATGTTTTAATATAGGGGATTCTTTCTTTTCCCGTATCCATTTAGATTCCCATTTATATATAAAATATTCTGGTGTATTTTCTCCTATGTTATCCAGTTCTATTCTAATCCATGCCGCTTTATCTTTATCGAAAAAAGAGGCAATAAATCGAAGTTGATTTGCTTTATAATAATTCTTAAGGTTTGGAAGTTGTAACCCTCCTAGATAAATTTCCATGCCAATTCTTCCAATGATATTAATGACATTTTACCTTTCCAAAGGAACTTCCTCACACAGTTAGTTAACTCTTGAAAAAACTTGTGGTGTATTTGTATTGGTTAGGGTTTGGAATAAGTATTGTAATCTAGGGAATATATTCATTTTTATGGCATTTACTCTACATACTAATTTTATTGGTAATATCATCCATTTATCAAGATCTTCTTGATTTTTTTCAGTAATGGTAAATAATTTAATTCATATGTTATTTATGTCATTATCAACCCTTACACCTAAATATGTTATACCACTTATCGGTCGTCTACATTGAGTTAATAATCGACATTGACTATAATCTCCTTTAGTAAGAGGTAGAATTTCACTTTTAGCCGAATTTATTTTGTAGCCTGATATTTTCCCATATTCTTTCAGTCTCGAAGATAATTTACGCAGCGAGTTGAATGCGTTTGTTAAATAAAGCAGAACATCGTCAGCAAATAAGTTAATCTTGTATTCCTTATGGTTAACTCTGTAATCCTTAATATCTGGGTCCATTTTAATTAACTCAGCTAATGGTTCTATCTCCAACACAAATAAAGCAGGTGATAATGGACAACCTTGCCTAGTTGACCTTGTTAACTGAAATGGAGTTGAAATTTGAACATTTGTCACTACTTCAGCTTTGGGATTATTATTCACGGATTTAATCCATTTTATAAAGGATACTCCTAATCTATATTTTTCCAATATCTTAAATAAAAAAAAATCCCATTCCAATCTATCAAATGCTCAGATAATCGTCTGGATAATTTTTCTGCTATTATTTTATAGTCAGTGTTTAACAAAGAAATAGGTCTATAAGTTGTTGACTTTAAAAGATATCTATCTTTTTGTGGCAATATTATTAAGATAGCTGTCGAAGAAGATTCTGGAAGTTTATGTGTTCTTTCCACTTGATATATTAACTCCATAAATGGAGGAATTAGAAAAACTTTATTTTTTTTTTAATTCGGGCGGAAAACCATCTTCTCGTGGGGATTTATTACTTTGAAGTGATCCCAGAGCATCTTCCACCTCGTTTAATGTAAAAGGCATATCTACTCCCTTCTGTTCTTCCGAGGTCAATTTTGGAAGAGTTATTTGTGAAAAAAATCTTTCTATCTTGACATTATCATTTTGTGATTCTGATTGATACAGATCGGAATACAAATTCCTAAAAGTTTCATTAATTTCTAAAGGTTTGTAAGTAATTTTATTTACTATTGTTCTAATTGTATTTATCGTTTTAGAAGTCTGTTCAGTTTTAAATTGCCAAGCAAGAACCTTATGTGATCTTTCACCTAGTTCATAATATCTCTGCTTAGTTCTCATAATTGTTTTTTTTCTGTTAGATGTGCCTGCAGTGTATTATAATGTAACTTCTTGTTAACAAGTTGTCTTCAGTTTTCTTCTGTCATATATCTTTGAGATTCTTTTTCTAATTTTGTAAACTCTTTTTCCAATTGATCTATTTCTATCAAATATTCCTTCTTAAGTTTAGAAGTGTAACATATTATCTGGCTTAAATATGCCTTCATTGCTTCCCACGATATGAATTTATAATCAACTGAATGTGAATTTGTATCTAAAAGAACTGAATCTGCTTTTTCAGAAAATCACAGAAATCTTGATGTTTTAATCATATTAAATTTCCATCTATAAATCGATTCCTTTTTATCTATTATTATCATTGTCATTATCAAAGGAGAATGATCTGACAATATTCTCGCTTTATATTGCATATTTTTCACTCAGTCTTGAATATTCGCTGTTAATAGGAAAAAAAAAATCTATCCTTGAATAAGTTTTATATCTATTTGAATAAAATAAATAATCTCTTTCTTTTGGGTTAATTCTTCTCCATATATCAATTAAATTTAAATCTTTCATTAACAATAAAGTTAATTTTGCTGCTTTTGATTTTGTAACAACCTTTTTTGATCTATCTAAAACTGGATCTAGACGAAAGTTAAAATCTCCACCGAATAATATTTTGTCATGTGCGTCAGCCAAATTCAAAAAGAACTCTTGTATAAATTTTACATCATTTTCATTCGGTGCATTAATATTCATGAGTACATAGTTCTGAAAAAATTGACAATGTATAATTACATATCTGCCTGCCGAATAAACTAATACATTTTTGTATTTTAATTGGTAAAGTTTTATTAACCAAAATTGCAACTCCTCTCGCCTTTGAGTTAAATGAAGCTGCAATAACATTTCCAACCCAATCTCTTTTTTTAATTTCTGATGTTCTATCACTGTTAAATGTGTTTCTTGTAAAAAGAAAAGCTATATCTATTTTCATTTTCTTAATATATGTTAAAATTATTTTTCTTTTCACTGGTGCAATAAACACATTAACATTAAAACTTTAAAAATTCAGTAAATTAGTCATTGTTGTTAATTGGGTTACTCCGATCTAGAATAATACCGAATCTTTCAATTTCCGTGGTACCTTCGGGAGTATTTTTAAAATTCACCTTGTTTCTATGTGTGTCCCCACCGATCATCCAGGCAAAGAAAGAAAGATAGAAGATAAATAGATTATTTAAAAAAAACAATATACCCCCCACTTCAATTTTTGTGGATAAAAAAACACAGCATTACCCCCCTCTGTTGTACGGGTCATGGCAACCGCCATGATTACCACGAGAATCCCGTAGCAATCGATCCGAAGCTCCCCCAGCTCCTCCGCAACATAGAAAAGTAAATATATGAAGAATAAAATAATAACACTACTCTCAATTGATATTTCTCTAATGTTTTACCTTTCTCCCCTGTGTCTTATAATTTAAATAAATTTAAATATTATTCTGTCGTTAAATATCCATCAATACCATTCACTTTTCCTGTATCATCTTTAATCGGTTTCGCTTTAAAACCTTTGAGTGTAGTTAGCGAATATTTGGGGGTTTTTGTGCGAACTCTTCCGCGTCTTGATAATCGGTAAAAAATCTTAATTTTCCATCCTCTAAAAAATTATCAGTGTTGCCGAATGACGCATCATGAATTTGTAACCCTTTTCCCATAAAACATTTTCCGCTGGGTTAAATTCCTTCTTTCTCTGCAAAAGGCTATAACTTATATCAGGATAGAAAAGAACTGCTTTCCCTTTTGGCGTCAATGGCCCGTTTCTCTTTCTGGCACATTGGGCAGCCGCCTTCAGGATCTTTTCTTTATCTTGGTATCTTAAGCATTTTCTCAAGTTTTGATCTTAAGGCTCGATGAACCCTTTCAATTTCAATTAACTGAG
Organism: Hypanus sabinus; assembly: GCF_030144855.1. Classification (NCBI taxonomy): domain Eukaryota; kingdom Metazoa; phylum Chordata; class Chondrichthyes; order Myliobatiformes; family Dasyatidae; genus Hypanus; species Hypanus sabinus. Next base: position 121,712 of record NW_026779264.1, read on the forward strand.
ATCCTTCTTCCATTTCCAAGTTTTCCAAAATAAATTTTTGAAAAAACATATATTAGATCTTCTTCTTCTGTATTTTCTTTGTCCAACAATCTTAATATTCTTTCTTCTGCTATAGTTTTCAAGCATATCCAATTTTTCCAATAGCTGTTTTTTTTCTGATGTCCAGGGAGAAATATTATCTTCCATTTTGTTCATTCTTTCAACAATGTTTTCCGTTGTTGCTTCCAAGTCTGTAATTCTCATATCCATTTTGTCCTGTCTTTTTATAATTTTGTCAAACATAATCTTCATATATTTCATCTTTATTGCTTTTAATACGTTTAATTTTCCTAATTTACGCATTATTTGCATCAAAGATTTTTCTATATTTCCATAAAAACTTTTACCTCCAACTTCGTCTGATTTATCCAGAGAATCTGAATCTACCGTAGATTCACTTACATTTCCGGTTTCAATCGTATCTGGGATTTGTAGTTCAAGTTGCTCGTGTTTGCACATGCTGTTTCTTTCACGTTTGCGCAATGCTTGTTGGTCTTTTTCTTTAGAAATGGTTGATATTGCCGCAGTTTCCTGTTCTGTATCGCCGGAGGTAAAATGTACTTGAGCACGCTGTTCTTTTGTAGCGGCGGGCCTTGATTCTGTTCCAACTTGCGTTGTCTTCAAGGTAATGGTTTTCTTCATCTTCTCTTTTTGAGACATAGTTTAAAACAACCCGGAGAAGTTTATAAATAACTTTTAAAAAAATATTCACTTACTTTTCTTCATTTAAACATTAATTTACTGATTTTTTACGGGAGAGCTGGATTCCCACGTCTTGACTCTACGTCATCACGTGACGTCACCGATCCAACTCGGCTTTGAGGGATCCTACTCCCTCTGTGACCTGAGGGAAGTGCAGAGGGTCGTGAACAAATCTTAGCATATCCGGGGTATCAGCCACACCTCCACGGACTCGCTCTGGTCTTTCCGCTAAAGTAGACAGCCAGCCTGGATAATTCTCTTACACCCCATCACATCCTATCGGTGGAAGATGCGAAAGCACATTTCACCAGGCTCAAAGACAGGTTCTACCCCGCTGTTATCAGACATTTGAACAGTCCACTATTCTGTTAAGATGTATTCTTGAGCTCAAAGTTTAACTCGCCGTCGCCCTTGCCCCTTATGGACTGCCTGAACTGCACTTTCAGCATTCTGTGACTGGTTTACCCTGTTCTACTCTCGTGATGTGATCAGTGTCTATGGCATTCCACTGGGACTCTCCTGTCTGTGACGTATCTGTCGGGGTTGTGAGGAGGGAGGACAGTGGGAGAGACGGTGAGGAGGGGGCTCAGTATAAAACTTAAACCTCTCTCTCACTTTTCTAACCTTGCTCTCTTCATTCCTTTCCATTGTTTCCCCTCCCTCCCCTTCTCCCTACTCCCTCTAGCCTCTCTGCCTTCCTCTTTCACCCTGTCCTTCTCTCAAAATCGTTCCCCATTGTCTCTCATCATCTTATACACCTCTATCAGGTTACCTTTCGTCATCTGTCGCTGCAAGGAGAAAAGGGCGAGTTCCCTCAATCTGTTTTCATAAGAAATTATCCCCAATCTAGGCAACTTCCGATATACTTCCTACAGTGAGGCAACCAGAACTGAGCACAGTCCTCCAAGTGCAGTCTGACCAGGGTCCCATGAGGCTGCAACATTACCTCTCTGCTCCTAAATTCAATTCCACGGTTTATGAAGGCCAATACATCGTATGCCCTCTTAACCACAGAGTCAACCTGGCAGCAGCTTTGAGCTTCCTACGGACTCGGACCACAAAATCTATCTGATCCTCCACACTGCCAAGAGTCTTGCCATTAATATTATATTCTGCCATAATATTTGACCTACCAAAATGAACCACTTCACTCTTATCTGGGTTGAACTCCGTCTGCTGGTTTTCAGCCCAGGGTTGCATTCTGTCAATGTCCCGCTGTAATTACTGACAGCCCGCCACTCTATCCACAACGCCTCCAAACTTTGTTTCATCAGCAGTCTTAATAACCCATCCCTTCATTTCCTCACCCAGGTCATTTATAAATATCAGGAAGAGTGAAGATCGCAGAACAGATCCCTGAGGCACACAACTGATCTGCGACCTACATGCAGAATATGAACCGTCTACAGCCACGATGGAAAACCACTTCTATGGGCAAGCCAGTTCTGGATCCACAAAGTAAGTCCCCTTGGATCCCATGCATCCTTACTTTCTCAATAAGCCTTGAATGCGGTACTTTAACGAATGCCTTGCTGAAATCCATATACACTACATGTTCTGCTCTTCCTTCATCAATGGAAGTGAGGAAATGAGGATTAAGAAATGTTTCGCCATGTTTTTGGAGTTACATTGTAGACCGGTGAACAGTCTGCTGGATTAGAAGGAACAGATCTTCGGAGATATCGCAGTCTGTTAGAACCATAGAACCATAGGACATTACAGCAGAGATACAGGCCTTTCGGCCCTTCCTGGCTCTGCCGAAACGATTTTCTGCCTAGTCCCACTGACCTGCACCTGGACCGTATCCCTGCATACCCCTCACATCCATGTACCTGTCCAAGTTTTTCTTAAATATTCAAAGTGAGCCCGCATTTACCACTTCATCTGGCAGCTCATTCCATACTTCCACCACTCTCGGTGTGAAGAAGTCCCCCCCTCACCCAATGTTCCCTTTCAACTTTTCCCCCTTCACACTTAACCCATGTCCTCTGATTTTTTTTTTTTTGCTCTCCCATAGCCTCTGTGTAAATAGCCTGCTTGCATTCACTCTGCCGATACTATCATAACTTTATATACCTCTATCAAATATCCCCTCATTCTTCCACCCTCCAGGGAATAAAGTCCGAACCTATTCAACCTTTCTCTGTACCTCAGTTTCTCAAGCCCCGGCAACATCCTTGTCAACCTTCTCTGTGCTCTTTCAACCTTAGTAATCTGATTCCAGTAGGTTGGTTACCACAGCTGTATACAATACTCCAAATTCGGCCTCGCCAGACCCTTATGCAACCTCCCCACAACATTCCAACTCTGATACTCAATACTTTGATTTGTATAGGCCAATGTACCAAAACTCTACATGTGAAGCAACTTTTACGGAATGTTTTGTCTGTATTCCCAGATCCCTCTGTTCGACTGCACTCCTCAGAGCCCTACGATTCACCCTGCATGTTCTACCTAGGTTTGTCCTTCCAAAGTGCAATACCTCACACTTGTCTGTATTAGGCTCACCTACAATTTTCCCATTTGGTCGAAATCCTTCTGCAAGCTTTGGAAACTTACCCCGCTGCCCACCATATCTCCAACCTCTGCATCCTCAGCAAATTTGCTGATCCAATTTACCATATTATCATCCGGATCATTGATACAGATGACAAACAACAATAGACCTAGCACTGATCCCTATGGCACATCACTAGTCCCAGGCCTCCACTGAGAGAAACAACCCTCCACTACCGCTCTCTGGCTTCTCCCACTGAGACAGTATCTAATACAATTTACCACCTCAACATGTATACCTAGCGACTGAAGCTTCATAACTTATCTCCCATGCAGGACATTGTCAAAGGCTTTACTAAAGTCTATGTAGATAATATCCACTGCCTTCCCTTCATGCACTTTCCTGGTAACCTCCTCGAAAAACACGAATAGATTTGTTAAACATGTTTTACCACAAATAAAGCCACGCTGACTCTGCCTCATAATTATCTGTTTATCCGAATACTTGTAGATCCTACTTATTAGTACTCCTTTCTATAATTTACCTACTGCAGACGTCAGACCTACCGGCCTATAATTTCCTGGATTACTTTTAGAGCCTTTTTAAACAATGTAACAACGTGAGCTCTCCTCCAATTCTCCGGCACCTCACCCGTGGATACCGACATTTTTAATATGTCTGCCAGGGCCCCTGCAATTTCAACACCGGTCTCCTTCAAGGTCCCAGGGAATACCCTGTCAGGTCCTGCGCATTTATCTACTCTGATTTGCCTCAGGATAGCAAGGACCCTCACCTCTTCATTCTGTGTCGGATCCATAAACTCACTACTTGTTTCCCTTATGTGCATTGATTCCATGTCAGTTTCCTTATGAAAGAAAGACTGAAAAAAAAATTAAAATCTCCCCCATTTATTCTGGTTCCATACGTAGCCGACCACTATGATCTTTTAGAGGACCGATGTTATCCCTTACTTTCCTTTTGCTCTTAATATACCTGCAGAAGTTCTTTGGATTCTCTTTCAGCTTGACTACCAAAGCAACCTCTTGTCTTTTAGCCCTCCTGATTTCTTTCTTAAAGATTGTTTTGCTTTTTTGTACTCGTCAACCACCTTATTTGCTCATTGTTTCTTATACATGACTTATATCTCTCACTTTTTCTTTATCAGAGTTCCAATATCCCGTGAGGCTTCCTTATTCGTATTCACTTTGTCTTTATTCCTGACAGAAAAATACAAACTGAAAATTTCTCCTTTGAAGGCCACCCACTTACCAATCGCATTCTTGCCAGAGATGAGCTTGTCCCAAGCTAGTGAGTTGCATTCTTATTTCTTCAAATATGGCCTTTTTTCCAGTTTAGAACTTCAACCCGAGGACCAGATCTATCTTTATACATGATCAAGTTGATACAAATACATGATCGGTGATCTGCAGTTTCTTGCAGCCATATAAATATATAACCATATAACAATCACAGCAGGGTTACAGACAATCTCGGCCCTTCTACTCCGTGCCGAACGCTTACATTTACCTCGTCCCACCGACCTGCATTCAGCCCATAACCCTCCATTCCTTTCCTGTACATATACCTATCCAATTTTACTTTCAATGACAATACGGAACCTGCCTCTACCACTTCGACTGGAAGCTCGTTCCACATGGCTGCTACTCTCTGAGTAAAGAGGTTCCCCCACGGGTTACCCCTAAACTTTTTCCCCCTAACGCTGAACTCATGAACTCTTGTTTGAATCTCCCCTACTCTCACTGGTAAAAAACGCCTATCCACGACATCATCTATCACCCACAGAATTTTAAATATCTGCATCAAGTCTCTCCTCAATCTTCTACACTCCAAATAATAAAGACCTAACCTGTTCAAGCTTTCTCTGTAACTTAGATGCTGAAACCCAACTAACATTCTAGTAAATCTCCTCTGTACTCTTTCTACTTTGTTCACATCTTTCCGATAATTCGGTGACGAGAACTGTACACAATACTCCATATCTGGTCTCGCCCATGCCTTGTACAATTTTAACATTAAATCCTAACTCCAATACTCAATACTCCGATTTATAAAGGCCAGCATACTAAAAGCTTTCTTCACCACCCTATCCACATGAGATTCCACCTTCAGGGAACTATGCACCATTATTCCTAGATCACTCTGTTTTACTTCTTTCCTCAATGCCCTACCATTTACCATGTATGTCCCATTTGCATTTTTCCTACCAAAATGTAGTAGCTCACACTTATCAGCATTAAACTGCATCTGCCATCTTTCAGCCCACTCTTCTAACTGGGCTTAATCTCTCTGCAAGCTTTGAAAACCTACTTCATTATCCACAATGCCTCCTACTCAGTATAATTTGTATAATTTCTAATCAAATTTACCATCCCATCATCCAGATCATTAAAGTATATGACAAACCACATAACACTTCCAGAAACTAATGGTATGAGGCACAATGCTCCTGCACCTTTATTCTGTAAGTTGAGCAGTAATAACCGTTCCTGAACCTGGTGGTCCGAGTACTGATGATCCTGTACCTCATTCCTGAAGGTTCAGTGGTAATAACTGTTGCTGAAACTGGTGGCGTGGTTCCTGAGGCGCCTGTACCTCTTTCCAAATGGTTGAGGGATAGAAGCTGTTCCTAAACCTGGTCGTGTGGATTCTGAATCTCCTGGAACCCCTTCCTTTTGGTTGAGGGGAAATAAATCTTACACAACCTGGTGGTGAATGCCCTGAGGTTCCCGAAACTTCTTCCTGACGTTTGCGGGTTAATAACTGTTCTTGTATCTATAGGAACGCTCGATGTGTTTAATGTACCTTCTACACGAAGGTTGAAGGGTAATAACTGTTTCTGAACTCTGTGTGTGAATTCCAAGGCTCCTGTACCTCCTTCCTGATTGTCGAGGGATGATAAATGTTCCTGAACCTTGTACTATGAGTCCTGAGGCTCGGGGACATACGTCCCGACACTTGAAGGGAAATAACTGTTCCAAAAACCAGTGGTGTGAGTGCTGAGGTTCCTGTATCTCTTTCCTGATGTTTGAGGGATAATAACTGTCACTGTACCTGGTGGTGTGAGTCCTGAGGCTTCTCTACCTCCTTCCTGATGGATGAGGGTTAGTAACCGGTCCTGAAACTGATGCTGTGAATTGCGAGGCTCCTGTACCCGCATCCTGATGGCTGAGATGAAATAATCTTTCCTGAACTAAGGGGTGTGTGTCTTAAGGCCCGATATCTACAGTGAACGATTCTGCGAAAAATGGATGGTTGCAGGGTAATCTCCATTCAGTGAGTGTACCCGTGACAATCTGTATCAGTAATGACATGATGTCTCTCTGTGGGTTCAGAATTTCTTTGCAAACAATACTCAAACGGTCAC